>NW_010416890.1:19784-21925 GCF_000710305.1 Buceros rhinoceros silvestris | reverse complement strand
GCTTCCCTCTGAAAGGGTTCTCTAGAGGCTTCAGGAGAAATACAATGTGCTAATCTGTTCCTGAGTTTCTACAGGAAAATAGTAAGTGTGCAAACAGGCCTGAATATTGCTGTTGCCAAACAAGCATTCTCTCACTTGAGCTTGCAAGGATGAATCATTGCCTACTGCAAGCTGTAATTTACTGGGAGGACATCAACCAGCTCTTTGTGGTAGGCAGGTGAAACCAATGCCTCCCCACTTAATTGCCTGTTTTTCATCAAACTCAAACCTGGTTGACTACCAGGATCTCACAGGGATTACCAAACCCAAAAGACATATTTAGTAACACATTCTATCTGGATAAAACATCACCCAATGAAAAACAAGATACCTTTGGAGGAGTTCCTTAAATTCAAAAGCTTTGGTCTTTCCTAGCTGATCCGAATTACCTAATTCCCAAGAAATAAGATCCTGTGTTTGCCAAGAAAACCTTTATTGCCAAAGGTTTCAAAGTGGACCAAGGAGGCATCTGACAGATCAAATGCAACAAAGGAACATCAAGAAGCTAATTAATAGGATTCATTTAGCTTCCCTCTCATAAAAGAGCAAAAACCACACTATGAAACAGAAAACATTTGGACTCAGACTTTAACAATGCCCTCCCATACAGTTGTCCATGAGCAAGTGCCCTGACCACAGACTTAACGCACAGAAAGCAGGCATACCTCCTCTGAGTATTTTTTTTTTTTTTAATTAAAAAGTGACCATGGCACACATTCCCTGTTCTGCATAAGCGCATGACTGGATGGCACACCCAGGGATTATCTCACTGATCAGACTTGTGGGGAATTAGGTCTAAGAACATGCATTTTGAGAATTTCAACAGCAGGTCCAAGCATGAGATCAGCACTGAGCTTCCCGACGCAACCACGAGGGCATTGGCATCAAGCATGTGCTGCAGAGCAGCTGGGATGACCTGGAAAACACAGACTGAATCCAGGTTATACTGCTAAATTACACTGTAAACCATGCATGGTCCCAGGAAAGGACAGAGCTCCAAGATGGCAGAGCATATAAGCACTTTTTGGTGCTTACACATGTTTTAATGTGACTCTCATTCAAACTAAGCAGTTTCCACGGGCAGGGGAGCAGGGGACACTATGCCTTATTTCCTAGATTGTAAAGGAGATCAAAAGCACCTCCTTAGTTTAATGTCTATGTCTCATTAATCCGCCGTGAACAATCACGTTCTGTGATGCTAAGAGACACACAGATGGAAATCTGACCTGCTTATGGTGCTTGAACTAAGGGAGAAAAAAATCCCACCCCAAAGCTTGGACTAAGTGATTACATGTTTCAAACATCATTCCAGGACTACAGCTTCTTTTTACACACAAGGTCAGACTAAATGGAAACAACTGCCCTTCAGACCTGATAATCTCTCTTTCTGCACACCCTATAATTTCTAATCCTTTCTCCTTACAATTTTACTCTGTTTCTGCTGCTGGTTCAGGCAGTAGAAATAATCAGGTTATTTAGGACAATTCAGCTTAGATCAGCTAATTCATTGTATCCTCCAGGCTAGAGGAATCACTAAGGACTAGAAAATTCAGGGATGTCCATTTGTCAAAGGCACTTTGACTGTATTTATTGTATTGATACAATGAGCTTATCAGGTGTTTCCCGATGGAGAGGCTATCAATGCAGATCCATTTTCCCATTACAATAAAATGTCATTTAATGTAGGTATACAGACTGTCCATGTCACACCATCACACATTTACTGAAGGAAATGTAGGGCACAAAAGGGAGAGCACGCACGAATTCTCCAAAGACAGCACTGTCCAGACAGTAGGAAACACTGGAAATACTGTCTCGTGTATTTGGACCTGAGCCTTTCTGAATAAATTAGCCAATGAGGACGCATAGAAGGAAATTTTGCAAAGTGCCAAAAACGACTTGTCTGAAAAGAATTCAGAAAATAGATTCCAATGTCTGACAAGTGTAAGCTGCACCAAATCTTATCAGAGAGAGCAATAGCTCTTAACCGTGTGGACTGCCTTGTTAAATGGTAGCTCCTGCCAGTTGAAGTCCAACAAAGATAATTTGAAGGGTCCCAACAACGCAAGACAGGAATGCTCATGGTGACAGATGCTGCTGAA
>NW_010416890.1:6429-19694 GCF_000710305.1 Buceros rhinoceros silvestris | reverse complement strand
GCTGAACCAGAGCACTCAGAAGTTGCTGCATGAACCTTATCAATGTGTAATTTATTTTCGCAGACTCGTTCCAGATTGTATTTCTGGCATAAGGGGTAAGATCAAGAGTGTTTCTTTCAGGAGATGAAGCTAATGAGGATAATTAACGCAACTCCTAAATATACAAACCACGCAGATAACGAGTCTCATTTGAATTGTGCTATTCTAGCAAAAAGCAGGCAGATTGATCTGCCCTGCTTCAAGGGACTTTTGACCTTGCCAAAAAAGACAAATGCTCTCCCTTTAGCTAAGGAACCACAACCAGGCCAGCGGTCTTCTCTAGTGCTTTGAGGACAATTTATGCCCTGATTGAGCTTACCCCTTGACTTCTGCTTCTTCCGCCAAGCAGCTGGCAGCCAGAGGAGAAAGCGATCCCCCATCGCTCTCACTGTCAGCAACATCTGCATGATGTACTGAACCCAGGTCCCACACAAACGCGGGTTTCCTCCTTTGTACAAGGGAGCAACGCAATGGGAACTTGATCCAAAATTTTGGATTAAGACCAAGTGAGCACTTCAGTCGTGACGTCTTTCAGAGTCCAGGACTTTAAAAGATCAGCAGATACCAGATAATCATAGTCTCCATTGCAATGAGGGGGAAAACATCTATTTAATTTCTTTGAAAGGGTAAAAAAAAAAAAGAACTGGGAAAATAATTAAGTACTTAGGATCAATAATGTCTGGAATTTAATCAAGTTTGGTACAGGCCAACAATCAAATAAATGCTATGTGGATAGGGTCCTGCTCATGGTGGCAATAGGCAGCAAGAGAGGAGAGCAACCAAAAAGTCACAGCACAAATCATACAATTTCTGATTCTAATGATTCACCTCAGCTGGAGACTGTTACTGGAGACACAGGCAGACCTCACAGACCACCCTCAGGAGATATCTACCTAAACCTCCCCTGCCTGCACACACACACACGCATACATTTTTGGAGTGGTTTCTCATGAGTATTTCCTCAATGGCCCAGTATCTTCACTATTAAGGTGTTTAAAGATTATCTTCTGGCCATCAATCCAGTGAGCTCTCATCAGCCTCCCATCACAGTCACAGAGTTCACACCTACCCACTCCTGGCCACCCCTGCAATTCCTTCCATCTCTGTTAGTCACCCACAGAATGCAGGTCTTCAACACCCAGAGAAGGAAGCGGGGTGGCGGGGGGGGGTCATGCCTGTGTTACTGCACATCTCTTCCAGCTAACACAATCCAACCCTCTGCAAATGTAAAAGATTTACAGCACCCAGAGGAATCTCACATCCTGTTTGTAAGGCAGAAACTGCCTTGAATCCCCAACCGCCAAGAAGATACACAAAAGCCTGATCTGCTAAGAAATTTTGGCATTTGATGGGAGGCAGCAAATGGAATGTTCTCAAAGTCTTCTTTCTCTGCTCTCATACTTTTAAAAAATGCATCCATACAGTTAAATTGATAGGGATGAATTTTTAAACAGGTTTTTAAATGTTTTCAACACACATGGAAAAAACAATTTATCATGTGGAATCTCTGCCATTTAAAAAATATTTTAAATGGAACAGTACAGACTCTAATGGTCTTTATTATTCAGATGGTAAATCTGTCCAGAGGTCCCAGTCAGGCAAGGGATTCCTGTCAAGTTCACACCTGGTCATGCGCATGGGCCTGATCTTCACACACAAACCCATGACTCCATCTACAAAGCAGGTACCTATTCACGCATACCTGAGGCAGCACATGCTGGCAAGAGACAGAAGGCATGTCAGCATTAAATGCATGGCTCACCGTTAACAGCTGTCATAATAGATCTTTAATTACTTAGAAGAGGCCATGTATTTTCCTCAGTTTACATCCTTAATATTAAAATGGATTGAGATGTAACGGTTTTGAATGGAGATTCCTAGAAACGGTTGCCACAGTCTAGGTTTGGGGCCACAGATGCTCAGGCTTGAAGAAAGCTAAAAACACAGTCCCTAACCTACTTCCATTTCCAGGGCACATTGTTACCTCTTCCATCTTCTCCCTTTGCTAATAGATAGCAGGACCTTTACATTTGCAGGTTCTGAACCTTAGTCCTGCCTGCAGGTGCGGGCCTGAGTGGAGCAGGAGTCCAAAGCTCAGCCTGGGTACCAGACACCACAGGACCACTGACACCTTCGGGCGGAAGTAATTCTAACACAGTAGCCTTGTCTTGAAAGCCCAGATCAAGTCAGCACTATTTAAGGTCCAAGCTGCCTTCATTCATTACTTCCTTTCCACCAGTGGGGACACCAACTGGCTCATCCTTGTGGTCTTTTTCCATCCCCTCCTTCTCTCAATGCATACAATCCCTTTCACCATTTTCCGTTCCGTTATGCACTATTCCACCCATTCAAAGTCCTCTTCTGCTCATTTCTTACACGATGCTCAGAGGTTATAAATCTCCCGTGCGCTCTCTCAAAGACTACATTTTCACAAACAGCCACATCCCAGTCACTTCCTCTCTGGAGTTCTCCAGCACATCCTGTTTATTCTGTATCTATCTTGTTTGGATTGCAAACTCTTCAGGATAAGAAGTGTGTCCTGTCCTATATTGCTGGAAACACATGGCTGGTGCTACCCGATTCATAGTGTTTAAAGCCAGAAGAGACAACTGCAATTATCTAGTCTGACCTTTTGCTTATCACACAATAAATTTCGTCAACTGACTTCTGTATTAAGCCTCTGATAATCCCTGTGGAGGTATGCTGCCAACAAATGATGATGACCACACCTTTTTTTATTTTGCAATTTCCCCAATACAGCAGCATATTTAGTGTTTCTCTCCTTCATATTCAAATCCTTCCAATACTTTCAGCAATTAGCCCAAGTTCAAATTTTAGGGGATGTTCTAAAATACACACGTACCTTATTTCTATCATGTCTGCACTAAAACAGTTGTCATTAATTACTTATTGAACCTTGTATTTGCCCAGTTTATATTTAATGTACTTGTGCTGAGATAAGATTTGTTCGAGAAAATAGAAGTGTAACATAAACCATAGACTTGCAATCCTGCTTTTAAGAAAGTACGTCTGTAAAAGATTAAAGAACTGGAACAATCTGAGAACAAAGTAAAGGGAAAGAATGAGCTGATGGCATTGTTGGCATGCAGGGTATTTTTGTGCTAAAAACGTATATACAAAAGAACCTTTCATAGACTTTGAATACCTGTATTAACTTCAATGTACAACACGCTATAAAATGATCATTTTCTGAAGAAAACATAAGATTAAATTCCTTTGAGCCAAGTATTAAAAGCATTTTTAGAGCAAACAGACACAAGAAGAGTTCTCGCAAAAAATCTGTTTTTCATCTGTCCCAAAAAATGTACTGGCTTGAGCTAGAAGTCAATCAATCAATACCCAACAAATAAAAAAAAAATAATAATAAAAAAAAAGGTCTATCCAGTTATAAATATTTTTTTAACTACAATCATCTGGCAGTGGAGCACCACTGACCTAACTTCATGAGCATCTGTCAGCTGGTGATGGCCACGGTGCTGTCAGGAAAACAGCAACTCTGCTCATTTACTGAGCAGCAGTCAGAGGGACTAGAAGCAACCCACCACAAATCACACAGCAAGTGGCACAGTCTGGAGGGGAAAAAAAAAACAACCCCCCAACCAAACGTACAAGGAAACCTTGGAACCTGCCCTACCTTGCATGGTGCACCCAGAGCTCTCCATAACTCCAAGGTACAAAAGGCTGCAAGTATGAGGTGCAATGATTTTAATCCATCACCACTGGGTGGTTATCCACCAAAGACAGATTTCATCATTTCTTCTACAAAACACTGTATTATCTCATCCATAGCTGAAGTTTCTCTGAACATGGCATCATACGAGGCATTATAGAAGAACAATAAAAGCGCTTCTCCCATTTTCTTCTAATCACCATGACAACTGTTTATTGGGATTTAAACACCATCCTGCGATGTTTATAATGCAAACAGCTCATTGTAGCGAGGCAGAAGGTGAAAGAAGCCAGCGAGACACTCAATTGGCTAACTCCTGTCCAAACCAAGTAATGCAAAACCCCACAGTCAACAGCTGTAATGAAGAATACTGGGGGATTACGAATCACACCAAAGCAAACATTTCTTGCCATCTGCATTTTTTAACAGGGGTGGCATCCCTCTCCCAACTCCAGCAGCCTGGAAACCGGGGAGAGCTCTACCAACTTCCCAGCTGTGCCTCTGTATCCCCACCTGCCTTCAAAAGTGGGATTTTAATTTGCACCATCACCCGCTCTGCACGTGGGCTTCCAGGGCTCGCAGAAGGCATGCTGATCAACTGAAGAGCTACTACACTTACCATAACAATTGAGCTTCCAATGGTGATCATAAATATCAATCACTAAACAGCTCCACAGGACCCTGGCAGTACTTCCAGGATATTTAAAACCCCCATGTCCCTGCGAGGTTAGGCTAAAATGATATAAGCAACACTCAGCATACCTCGAAACTCTGCAGCAGCATATAACTGTTACAACCTGAACTGACTGGAGCTCAGAATGCTGTGCTTGTGGGCTGTTTAACATGCTGGATAGACAGGCACTTTGCAGCAGCACCACCCTATGATTTCACAAGATGTCTACAAGTATGCACGAACTCCCGCAAGCACAAGTTAAAAGTGCACAAAGACTTGGTGTCTTTGTTTCCTTGTTATCATCTCATGCCAGTGGAGTTTGCTGGATCTTGAGCAAGTGGGCAAGCGCATTCATGCCACACCATCATGCCTTCACTGCCCCAACACCTGACCTCCCAGACTGATGCCTACCCGTATCACTGCATTTCCCAAACCCAATGCAGATGCAAGCGCAGGACCTCAGTTCCAGAAGGGGAGGCAGAACTACCGACCTCCACCAGATTTAAGATTTGGCGATAAAGTAAAGAAAAAAAATGAAAGAAAAATGTAGCCCAATTTACAGTTCTGCCACGGTTAAGATGAAGAACTGCACAATTGTTTTCAGACACAATAGGCAATCGAAAATCGAAAGAAATAATGAGAAGAAGATTCTGCTGTCCATCTCGGAGACTACCCAGCAGCTTGGAAAATGATCTGTCACTTCATCCACGAGGAATTTTTTTTCTACAGCCCAACTGGCAATAACATGACTCTGGCTGGAGGGGTGCAGGACCGACACTTCCATCTTCTGGGAATTGAACAGTTTCACCATGCTAAATGCTGACCAGTTTACCTACACATTTTCCAAATTACCATTACAAGGAGACTGCTTTCAATCAAACACTCTGCAGGCAAAGAGAGTATTGCTCAGTCCTGTTTTCTCAAGAGTGGCACAGAATTGGTGGATCAAAGATTAGCTGATTACCAAAGTGCCCCAGGTACGTTGCTTCCTCCTGCACCAGGGACTGGCTACCACCCTATCTTCAACTTCTGTAAGTTTTTGATGAAGGATGATGGTCCTGCCCACACTGGTGATTTTTACTGACTTGGAAAAGCTGCAGAAGTATTTTGTAAGCACCACTGCTCACGCTAGATGGTGAATATGGCAGAGGAATGGTGGGGCCAGTCTGCAGTGAGCATGCTCTCATACAGCCTCTGTAATAGGACTAAGGAACACGGAGTTTAGATGCCTCCATACAGACCCTACAGATGCTACTCCCCTCCAAAAAAAAAAGAGAAAGAAGAGTTTTTTCAAGTGACCCTCCCACCCTCAGCATTGCAGAAAGGACTCTGCATAGTCTCCAAACAAGCCACCAAACATGGGAAGCCCCAAATCTGAAATTACAGCAGCCCACAGGAACAACAGACCCCTCATTACTCCAGGTAGATCAGAAACCACAGAGGAGCTCCAGCCCAGCCGCCCTAGTGTACCCAGGGGCGTGAAATCCATCGTCACAACTGCCATGTCTTGCTTGTTTAACTACCCACGCAGAACCAGTTTTGTCAAGTCTTCACGGAGAGGCAAGTCCACAGGCCAAAGGCAAACATCTAAGAACAGCAGCAGGGTGGGGATTATTTTTTCATTAATATTTTGGAACTGAAGCTCTGCACCAGCCTTTTTGACACAGAAAAAATGAGTTTTCCTCAGAAAGCCGCTTAAAAGGGTCTGCATAACAAACATAACATCTGTAGGTGTATAAAAAAAAACAACCATCAGCTTCTAAAGTGAATTCTTTGGGACTGGTCAGGTTTGAACTTATCAATAAATCACAGCAGTTCTTTTCAAGTAGGAAACCATCTCTGGCTGCATCCACAAAATGCATAGATGGTAGCATGGAAAAGCTCTTCTCCAACGAACCACACCAAAATTTTAAACAGCATCTTTCATTTTAGTACCATCTCTGAAGAACACAGTTAGTTAATCTCACATTTAACCCTCTGTGCCAACATTTGCACAGTTTCCATTGCTGCACTGGAATCTGCTGCACGTAATGGGATCTGGCTCAGCGCTCGTGGTGCTCCCGGGATCAATTACCATTTTATACACCAGTGTTTCATTACTGAGCCGTGAATGTCCTCCAGCCAATCATAACCACAGCTCTGTGCTTCAAGAGCCTAATCTTTGAAAATTACATATTTGGCAAGATTTACTGTAAGAAAGGGAAATTGCTGGACTCATACTGTTTTGAATACATGCAGTTTTCATTCACAAATACTGCCATTGCAGTGGCCACTAGACGTTTTCAGTGATGTGATTAAGAAGAAAGAGCGATGGTAATTGCACAGTGGAAATGCATTCTAATCTGTCACTTCTCCTGGAAAATAATGAGCTCTCTTCCTTGTTACGTTCACTGAAATATATCTTCAGAAAAGTCTTATAGAGATTAATGCTCAATTGCTGTAAATGAGCTTAGCTTTATTTATTCTAGGAGAGGATCTGGCCCCAAAGTCCCGATAAGCCATTGCTCCACCATCCTTATTAAGGAAAATCCTATACAAGAGCTAAGACTTTGGCCCTGTGTCTCACCCGTAAATTCAGTGACAGAGAGGCTTTTTATCAACAAGCCATGTCTAAGTGTGCACTTTAAATGAGCCTAAGATACAGGAGAGCAAACGCTATAAATCTTATTACAATAAGACAAATTTGATGTTTCCACTGCTCATCTTCAGCTTTGCTGCCTCTTCCCCGCGCGCTGCAATGGAACCGTTAACCTCACCCAAGCTCAGGCTAAACGACAGGGGAAAATCATTTGCATCAGTGTAAATATTTGAAATACTTTTTTCCTGAGCAGCAGCTCCGTAGTGGATGCTCTGGGCAACAGAGATACCACACGTGCGGAGACTATCTGGGTATCCACAGGTCTGGAGGCACAGGGGAAAGGAACGGTGTTATAAGGAGGAAGACCTCGGGGAGAAAGCAAGGGTGCTCTTAAAAACCACTGCAATTTCAGTCATCTGTTTTGAAACTGCAAGTGCTGTAAAGTGACAACACGCGAGCCGCAACCACATGTTAGAGAGTTTTTGTTTTAAATCACGGGGTGAAAATAAGAATCCATTATAACTCCGTTTAACATTCCTGGACTGGTATGCAACTATGCAGCCCACGCAACGCCACAGCTGCAGTAGTAAGGTCTTGAAAATCTGCTCAAATGGATAGAAGAAAGCACCAGAACCAAAAATGAGGACAATGCCAGAGCTCTTGCACAGACTGGTGCAACCATCCCCAGCCAGCTTTTCCGCTTCTCATCACCATTTACACACCAGCTGCATCCAGGCAGCATGACAAAAACTGGATTGCTGCTTGGGAAGGATTTTTTGCACAAGCTTCATGTTTCAGCAGACCTAAGGCTGAGGCTTAAAGCCTCTTATGCTGGTCACCCAAAGTACAAACATTTCCTTAAATAACCCGTGTTGTGAACTGGGGCTTTCCACACTGTTGTGGAAAGTAACTGGACTTCAAGCAGAATTTTTTTTTAACCTAGCGATAAAAAACCTCTACCATGCAACTTAGATGGCTGAACCTCTGGCTCCAAGAGCCATTAAAAACAAAAAAAATTAAACTATACTCTGAAAGACTGATACACAAATAGCTAAATAGTAATGACCCAATAATACAGCTTTTCCATGACTTTAACAGAGATTCTGTGAACCCAAGGCTGGCATTCCGATGAGCAAAGATGTGCAGATCAGCAGCAGAGAGTAGATGCCAGGCATTAAAGGGGAAAAAAAAAAAAAAATCCTACCCTTAGGTGATTCTTTAACAGAAAAAGATTGGTTGAATATACCCTCCTCCTCCACGTATTAATACAAGGACAAAACTAAATTGCTTCTTCAAGTACGCACACACAGAGCAAATTGTCACTTGTGGATATTTGTGGCTGGACAGCAAACGCTGTTCATTTTCAGACTCTCACTGCCTCAGCTGAACATCTCGCAGATGCCACAGAGTTTCTAATCCCCACCGAGCCATCATGAATGGCTCATTTGCTCATTTTACCTGCTAGAATTCTCCAGGTGAGCTTTAGAGCTATTGAACAAAGGAAGCACAGCAGTTAAGAGTGGATTTGGGGTATTTCACCTCCCTCAAATGCTGATTTTAGTGAATATCATGCAAGAACAGCCTTCTCTCTGTGATACACGTGTGTTCATTAAATGTATAACACTAATGCCCCAGATCTGTCGCATTCTCCATTAATAATTCACATTACTGGCCATTTTAGGCATATACAAAGTATGCTTCAAAATTCAGCTTTGGTTTGTTTTGGTTATCTTTTAATGACCCACTTGGGGTATTTGCTGTTTTTAGAATGGGCTATGCTGCTTGCTCAAAGCTCTGGGAGACCACGGTAATACAATGGTACTCCTCTCCCAACTGGATCTGGGCTTGGACAAGACCCACGGACATGTTCCGTTCCGGTCCTTTGGCACTAGCCATAGAGAAGGACACAGAGGAAGGTTTTCAAGACCATTTCTGCCAGATAACACACTCAGATAAACGAGTGAGTCCGTGACAATACTATCTCAATACTATTCAATGCTTTGAGCTGACAGAACTGATAATTTTCAGCTCTGGTCATTCTTATAGCTAATAAGAGAATAAATTGAAAATGCCATCCTTATTTTATATTCACATCACTGTTTTCATGTATGTATAATTTTTCTGTCTTTTTTTTTTTTTAAGATTAACAAAAACCTTCTCCAGCAACTGTTAAGTGTTGATAATAACACACCAGAAATCAAAACCATTTTTCACCCTGCAAGAGGAAACATTTAACATCATGGCTCTGACACATACATGCTTCTTGCCAACACCCTGCACACACAGTGCTTGTCTGCGTGTGGATCACCCACCAGCCCAGCTTCATGATCCATCCTGTTTACTATTTAGGACAAACATTAAAGCCAAACCAAGCTCCACCTCTCAAAAGCCAGAAGAGCAGGTTGTGCAGATGTTGAAATTCTGGTGAGAAAGACAAACTACAAACAGATTTCCTAAAAGATCTGCCTTGGGACAGTCTTATCCAGCAATTCCACTAATTCCCTTGATAGGGAAAGTGGGGGAGTGTGAATGAAATCTGCAGACAACAGATAGCTGGGAATGTCTGTCAAATGAGAGGATGGGCAGAAGGTTATTCAGAACATTTGAGGGCTAAAACAACTGACAGGAGGTACAGCTTGCAATAAAGCCAAGCACAGTCATGCACTGCTTGGGAGCTCAGCTGCAAGTGATATAGAAAGACTTTGGTGGTTCAGTGGCTCAGAGCAAGAGTGTAAAAAAAAGCCAGATGTTGCCTGAGGTCTCAGTGAGGAACAGGAAAATATACAAGACACCAGTAAGGTCTCAGCTGGAACAATATGCAATTTCAGGTTACTGAGTTCAAGAAATGTTAAGTGAAACTGCAACAGTGCAAGAAAAGGCCAGCAGGATGACCCCTCTCATGAGACAGAAAGATGTTGGCTTTGCTACTGGAGCAAAATGAAGGCTCCGTTTGGATGGTAAAAGGGAAGATAAAGCAGTATGAACCAGCCTTAAAGAGGTTTAGGCTAGAACTTGAATGGAGACATATATCCACCAAAATAATACTGTCTGAGCAGACCTTACCAAAAGAAAAAATTAAGCAGTAGGCTGATTGTTCACTGCATGAAAATTTACAGCAAGGTTGCCTGAGATAGACCAAAAACCAAAACAAGGCCAGCCGTGTGGGAGGTCAAAGCTGGCTCTGATAACACACCTTCTCACCATATATAGCCCTATGGGCCCACCAACCATGGTGCAGGAGCTGCACCACTACCCCAGAACCTCCCTGACCTCATCTCACCTGCCACCAGGTCTTGTGCTTACACCAGAGTCATGGTATTTAAGTGCATGGAGATCCCAGACACACGATACTGACACATAGTAAGAGCTACTTGGGATATAGATAGGCTTCCTGAGTCACTACAGTGAAAATGGGTTGACTTCTACCCAGCAAACTTGGGGTCATGCCCAAATCAAGTCCAAGGAAGATGATGAAGGGGGGCTGGTGAAAAGCATGGCAGTTCACTCAACATGATTTGGGGTAGAAGAAAAACACTGCTTCAGAGTAAAAAGATGAGATAGTTACGGCTGAAGGCTTTAGAAATTGTCACTGTGATAGCAAGCGGTTCACTATCATGGCTGAATTGCCCCACTGTTCCCCAACATTGCCCAATACAATTAAACGAGAGCAGTTTACAATCTTGCTACTCCAAATTAATCTCGATTTCAAAGGAAAATCATGAAGTTAAAAAAAAGCATGGGGGGAGAGAAGGAAAACATAGAGGCTAATTAATGTCAATCACTATAAAAACCCATGACTGACACTTTTGACATGAGCCTTTGAGACAAGTTTCTGCAGACAATCAAGCATAGTGCAAGAGTGCCCTATAAGAAATAGGATTACGCAGAAGGTGCCTGGAAATTCACAAAACACAAAAACCATCTCACTCAGTTATTTACGTACAACCATCTTTTCCAGATGTTGAGTAAAGACCTATACATGTTTATGCCTTCTGCACCATCTCAATAGCAAAGGCTTTAAATGCCTGTGTAGCAGGATAAATAGAAATTAGACTGCAAATTACTTCTGTGCACAACTACTACTAACACAGTGTATATGTGCAAGGAAGGAGGACTACCCATAAAAGCTTTTCCTCTATGAATCCACCTCTGTGAATCCCATTACCACCTTAGATTTAGAAAAGCCACAAACAGCACTGCTACCTCATTTCAGGGCTCTTTTTTCCCCATCCACCAATTATTATGCCCACAGAGCATACCTTTTTTGCAACGGCTGCACTCCACTCAAGCTTCAAACCTTACAACAAAATGTACACTATTTTTAGGTCATTGGTTGAAACTTAAACTCTCTAGCCACAAGAAGAAAAGGAGTCATTAGCCAAAAGTTTAGAGAATCGTTTAGATTGGAAAAGACCTTTAAGATCATCGAGTCCAACTGTTAATCTAACATGGCTGAGTACACCACTAAACATGTCCCTCAGCACCACAGCTACATGTCCTTTAAATATCTCCAGGGATGGTGACTCAACCACTTCCCTGGGGAGCCTGTTCTGATACTTCACAACCCCTTCAGTGAAGAAATTTTTCCTAACATCCAGCCTAAACTTCCCCTGGCACAACTTGAGGACAGTTCCTCTTGTCCTATCGCTTGTTATCAGGGAGAACAGACCATCACCCACCTCACCACACCTTCTCTCAGGTAGTTGTAGAGTGATAAGGTCTCCCCTCAGCCTCCTTTTCTCCAAACTAAACAGCTCCAGTTCCCACAGCTACTCCTCGTAAGACTTGTGCTCTAGACCCCTCAACAGCTTCACTGACGTTCTCTGGACATGCTCCAGCACCTCAATGTCCTTCTTGAAGTGAGGGACCCAAAACTGGACATAGTATTCAAGATGCGGCCTCACCAGCACTGAGTACAGGAGGACAATCACTTCCCTGCTCCTGCTGGACACGCTATTTCTGGAACAAGCCACGATGCTGCTGGCCTTCTTGGCCACCTGGGCACACTGCTGGCTTATCTTCAGTTGGCTGTTGACCAACACCCCCTTTTCCACTTTCCAGCCACTACTCCCCAAGTGTTGCAGGGAGTTGTGACCCAAGTGCAGGACTCAACACTTGGCCTTGTTGATCATCATACCACTAGTCTCAGCCCATCAACCCAGTCTGTCCATATCCCCCTCTAGAGCCTCTCAAGCCTCAAGCACATCGAAACTCCTGCCCAGCTTGGTGTCATCTGTGAACTTACTGAGGGTGCACTGAGTCCCCTCATTCACATCATTGATAAAGTTGTTAAAGGCAACAGGCACCAACACTGAGCTCTGGGCAACAACACCACTGGTGACTGACCGCAAACTGGATTGAACTCCATTCACCACCACTCTGGTGGTCATCCAGCCTGTTTTTTATCCAGCAAAAAGTGCACTCTTGAAGCCATGAGCAGCCAGTTTCCCCAGGGGAATGCTGTGAGAAAGTGTCAAAAGCTTTACTGAAGTCTAGGTAGACAACATCCACAGCCCTTCCCTCACCCACCAAGCAGGTCACCTTGTCACAGAAGGAGATCAGGTTAGTCAAGCAGGACCCGCCTTTAATAAACCTGTGTTGATTGGGCCTCCTGATCTCCTGATTATTCTGTACATGCTGTGTGATAGCACTTAAGATGATCTGCTCCGTAACGTTCCCCAGCACTGAGATCAGACTGACAGGCCTGTAATTCTCTGGATGGTTCTTACAGCCCTTCTTGTAGATGGGTGTCACATTGGCTAACGTCCCAGTGATCTGGGACCTCCCAAGTTAGCCGAGACTACTGATACATGATGGAAAGTGGCTTGGTGAGCACCTCCACCAGCTCCCTCAGTACCCTTGGATGGATCCTACCTAGCACCATAGATTTGTGTGCATCTAAGTGATGTAACATGTCACTGACTATTTTGTCTTGGATTAGGGGGGCTTCATCCTGCTCCCTGTCAGTGTCTTTCAGCTCAAGAGGCTGGGTACCCGGAGAGCAACTAATCTTACTGTTAAAGAATGAGGCGAAGAATGCATTCAGTGCCTCAGCCTCTTCTTTTGTCACTACATTTCCCCTCTCATCCAATAAAAAAATACAGAAAAAGAAATTATCATTTTTTCTCTATTCCTTGAGCACAATCTGTTGCTTTCAATTTTCTGCAACTTTGGGACTAGTACACCTGACATCCCATTCATTAGGTAGAATTCAGAAAGTCTTCATTGCAACATCAAAGACAATGATCTCCTACTCTTAACTAAGGACTGGCAGGAGGCTTTGC
>NW_010416890.1:0-5927 GCF_000710305.1 Buceros rhinoceros silvestris | reverse complement strand
GAATGCCTTGGCTGCTCAAGCCAGCTGCTGAAGTTTGCAGGCAGCTGGACTCTCTTAAATTCTAGTTTTAAAGGCAAAACTAACTTTTTAGTCATGAACCAGATTCCAGTTCAGCTTTCTGCATCCCCAACAGCTGTTTCCGGAAGGCTGCTCAAGTACCGTGGCTGAGTGGCGGCTTCTTTAGAAGTCTCCTCCCTCAAGGATAACTTCAGAAACCATCTCGGCTGGTCTAAACTTCTGCTTTAGAAGCTGCACTGGAAGGTTCTTCATGGTTTTTAAGTGAAAGCAACACTTTAAAAAGATTGCAGCAGCTGGACTTAAGAAGACACAAGAAACTGTCTGCTTTTATCTCAAGTTTCAAATGGAGCCTACAGCTAGGAGAGAACAGCCACATTCCTGTAGATTGGTGTCAATCACAAATAATTTCATTTAAGTCCAGCTGGAGTGAGTGGCCTGAAAAGAGGTTTCCCTTTGAAGCCCCGTAACTTCTGCGCTCCCCTGAAAGAGCCCAACCCCAAGCAGCCAGAAGATACTGGTGCATGGACACAAAGGTGCCTTCTCTACGAGATGCAGTCTATCTACCTTGGCTTACTTCCCCTTCCAGCAGGCACTTTGTAGTTTTTCCTTTTCTGCATCTCGCAGATGCATCCACTTGCTGAGAGAAGCATCCCATTCACAAGCCCTTTCTCACTCCTTCTTCCCTACTGTGCTATTCAGATGCCGGTGTAGGGATTCAACAGGGCAGTACAGTTTTAGGTCTTCAAGACTTCTTGCATCACTGTCAGGTATTTTTAGGCAGGTGGTGTCTGTTGGTTACTACCAAAACTATTTTACTTTTTTCACTCTTATTTCATGAACAACATGGAAAAGCTAAGGTGACTTCAAGCAGAAAGCATTTCTACATCCTTTGCAGCTTTCTTCCCAGGAGAACGACAAGAAATAACTTCCCTTTGCTGAAGAAAGCAGCTTTCCCCCATTTCTTATCCTTTGGCTCATCATCAACCAAGCAATGGAGAATTTACACCGGAGATGCCACTTAGCCAACAAACAAATTCAAACCTAAAAAGGCATGAGTATCAGCTCAGCAAATCACACTTATCCTTAGGTCACTGGTCAAGACCCACTGAATCAAGAAGTCACTTTCAATAAATATTTTCACATTAAAGAATCTGGAAAAGAGCCAGAAGCTTTAGCCAGTCAGATGAATATCCAGTACAAGCCAAGCAGTCCCCTATGGTTGTTCTGTCTCTGGAAGCTGGACTCTTAACAAGTAATTTACATCTTGCACTCATTCATATTTTAAACAGCTCTTTTAAAAGCTGTTTCCTACATGTCAGTGTGTTTAAGGATCTTCATAACTTTTTCCTTTGGCTGCTGCATCCTTCTCCTCTCTGCTTTTTCAGCTTTGACCTAGAAGATCACAAGAGCCATATCTGGACCAGTTCACATCGCAAAACATCCTGTCCCCAAAAGAGGAAGGTCAGTCATGTTCAAAGACATAGGACAAAGATCTTTTGCCTAGTAGCATGACTGTGAGATCATCTGTGAACAACCGGCACAGAAGTTTGACCTCATCAAGGCATTCTTGACCATCCTGGATTACAGACAAGAACTTGAAAATGTGCTTCCTTCCTGTTCAGTAGGGTGAAATTCCTGCTCCTCTGTGCAACTCCTGTGTCAGCAACATGGACACTGCCCTGCTGCTCTCTCAGCTCACCAGCAGCTGTAGGGATTTACGGATACATTCCCTGTCTAGTTTGTACATACTCACAGTAGTACTTGGAAGCTGAACCACAGTTTCTTGAGGCCGAAGGTCAAACTGTGCAAGTTACTGAAAATCTTCAGCCCCAGCAGAATTCATCCGGAGCCAAGAGCTTCTCCATACAGTAGGAAGTGCTTGAGGTGCTGTGGGACAAACCAAGTGAACTATGCCACTGTGAACGTAAATGTCCAGAAAGCAACACTGGCAGCTAAGCAAATAGCCTTCCCCTTGCAGTGTTCAACTTATGTTTCAGATTTACATCAGATTTACATAAAATAAGATTTAGTCCATCACCTATTGTCAGGAGGAGAGATGTATATGAACTACTAAAATATGGCATGGGTATGACACGCCCCAAAACCACATGTCTGGGCCAGCTCACGCTGGCACAGGGCTAAGCAGACACAGCCATGCTGCATCCCAAGTAGGTCTAGGAGCAATGGAGCCAGGTAATCCTAATGCTGTAGGGATGTACTTGACCTAAGCTGGCCTGCACTGAGACAATCCTGAGTGCGACAACCACCTTCCCATAATCAGAAGCCCTGGAGTGGGCTTCCGGGACACCATGTGGACCAAGGCTGAGTCCTGAAGCCAATGTTTCTATGCACCCCAGTCCTCTACAAGTCTGGAAAACGGACCAGGACCTGTGCAGGCTTTTGGCTCAAGTGACAAGTGACTTCAATCACTGATCGCTATGGATCATGCTACATTCATGGAGCACTCCACAGAAATGGCTACGTGTTCCCCGAATTTTGGCTTAAGCTCTCACTCCTCTACTACATTTTGGCCTACAATAATGGAATTCCACTATGTATTTTAACTGAATGTTTTATTCCTCATTAGCAATCTCGGGCTGTTACAAGTCTTTGCCTAGGAAATCACAGAAGCAATGGCATTCCCATGATGAGCAAAATGTTTCCCGTCTGCCAGGTAGAGCAGAGGTACCTGCTCTGCAGGTTGTGCACCACTTCACAGGCAGTGTGGACTTCACTGTGAACTGAACCTCTCCACCCAAGCAACAGCTACCGGACAAGGTCTGGAGGAGGAGGAAGGACAGGGAAGAAGGAAAGTACAGGACTCTGAAGAAATGGGTCTTAGCCTACAGTGAATGAAAGCACGTGTGCATGAGTTTGTGTGTGAATTCGGGGCACATTCAAATAACTCAAACTTCTGTAGAGTCCTTGCAGTCAGCACTTTCATAAGCCTGGCCGTAAGCAGCTCCCCACTTAAAACCTATGAAGCGTTCTTCAAGGGCTGCTGGCTTTCTGCTGTCCTCCCTGAACACAGCACCCACAAAAGCATCCATTTCTACCCACATGTGTCAAACAGGCTACCACCTCAAGTTCTCTGCAATCACAGCTCTACCAGGACTGTGGACTGTATCTTAAATTAACTTACAAAACAAGCCAGAGAGAACTGGTGACTGTTGTACACCAGGGCTAGAAGGAGGAAGGGAATAAAAAAAACAAACCAGCAACAATTCTTTATGCCAAATGCGCAATTTTGTTAAGGAAATAACATCTGAACAAGACACACTGCACACACACATTCTGCAGCTGGAATCTCTTGTAGCTGATGCATCTCTTTGTGATATGTAAGTCAGAAAATTATTCAGCTCAGCCTTCAAGGGCTGGTGTTGATGGCTCTACGGTTGTAGCAGGCACAAAGCATGGTAAAAAGCTAGGTACAGACTCCAGAAGTTATACAGAGCAAATCTGCTGATAACCGTCTTTTTCTTCCCTCTGCAGTGGACTCGGTTGATATAAGATGCTTTCAGAGCCTCACAAATGCTCAGCCTCAAGGGAGAGGTTCTGGATGATCGAAGAGAAGTCCTGGGCCACCCAAGCCCAGCAGAGCTTCTCCGCTTCCCAGGGCTCCCCTGCTGCCACACTGCAAGTGTAAGGAGGAATAACTCTTCATGCAAACAGGGGACGCTATGCACTAGGGCAGAAGAAAATAGTGTCCATAGGAAGGGCTATATCCACTTCAACTGAGAGTGCCAGACAAATAAAAAAAATAGGTGGCACCCACACCACACCATGCTGTCCTTGACAGTTCTTACCCTAAGCCTACACGATTTATCATACTTGAAACATTAATAATGAAACATCAAATGACACTTACATATGTGGGCCTGTTTGGCATTTGCTAGAATACACAGGACATCTATATAGAAACAAAAGAGATCTTTGCATTATCACATACCCACCAGCTTCAGAGAGTTACACCCTACGATTCTGCTCACCCCAACAGCATCTAAGGCCTGATGATTAGTGTCAGAACAAAGTTTGCCACCTTCTCCTTTCACTTTGGGATGTGGTGGGTAGATACAGAAATCTAGCTGTCACAGATAGAACAAGTACCCTCTTCTAGTCTGGTTACAGCTCTTTTTCTTCTCTCTTTCACACCTGAAAAAATTGTTCTCCACTAAAGAGAGAGCTTACAGAAGATCCTCCACAAAGGAGGGATCCTGCCATCTCACCATGTGTGCAGAGCAGGATTCCCTCTGTTCACTCAAAGTCCATGCACAGTCATACATCTGCTAAATCACAACAAGATCCTTCCATACTTCTATCTCAAGTGGATTAATAATTTGCGGACAACGCACTTTCCTGAGCATGCAGAAAAATCATGACATAAAGGAGAAGTCATTAACACATTTCCACCAAAAGAATATGCACAGATATATATCAAACAAGATGACTAACCCTTCCAGCAGATCTATGCAACAAATGAAATACTAAATTACAATTTTCTAAATACCATGATAATATTGAGTCAATAGGTCAAAAGACCTTCCCAAGCCATAAGAAAAAGTAACGTAAGAGACATGCTCACCTCCCATGAAAACTGAGGATCTAATTCCCACTCCACTTGCAAGCTGGAGGTACCCTGCGTAACAGGTCCCAGGGTGGCTTTATCACCTTTCTCACTCCCTTTTACAAATACCACCGGGAGGCTTCCCATCTTTCCACACCCCTTCCATGAAGGGGGAACCTCTCCCTGAGCCAGGAGATGGAGCCAAAGAGACACTCCCTACCGCGAAGGAAGGGTGAGATGTGGGGGTGAAGATACTGGGATAGAGAACCTCAACTTCTACTGTCAAGGATGCTCCCATCAGTCTATTACTATCAGTCAGTATTAAATAGCAACCCACAATAATGCTTTAGAATGCGTTTAAGAAATAACTGGCTAACCTTGGAAAACAGCTCTAGGAAAGTTAAGACACCACCCACCTGAGCCAGCAAACACCAGTTACTCTCCCCATGCAACAATTTCAGAACATTTTGGAATTAAAAACTTATGACACATAACATGTTTCTAACAAACGTGCTGACCAGAGGTGTCAGGCATCAAACGTACTGTCAGGAGAGAGATAAAATAACCTTTCCCATCAGAGCTGCTGCTGTTCCAGATGTTAATGTATGGTATTTCTGAACAGCGCAGGGTCCAGCTCAGATTGTGGATGCATTCATAAAACCTAGAGTTTTGTGATCTGAAGGGCACAGACAGAGAGCACACTGATTTGCAACACAATACTTAAGACACTCCCCATCTGCACTCCATTTCAAGGCATATTTTACTCGTTAGCTTCATTTAGAAGGTCCCCCCAGTTCCGCTGCAAGAGACAACCCTGCCAAAATGCAGAGCTGAGCAGAAGCATTGAATTTGTATCAAACATAAAGTAAATACAAAGTAAGAATGAAGTATGCCTATGCCCCACATGTACAAAACCCACTGAACACCAACAGACTTTTGTTTGCTTGATGATTAGGAGATATTTAGAGAACATCATGGCTGTGGCACTTGAATGCTCTCCTAACTGAAAGCCAGGCATCATGATAGATTTAGGAAGTGATAATTCAGCTCTATTTTTTGCATCCAGTTGGAAGACAATATATTTTCTTTATTAAAAGCCTTCAATATGCAAGCTTGCCAAGTGAAGCTCCTCTGTAAGGCTTTCAAGGCTTTCAGCAGTGGTTTCATCCTAAAAATCTGGTATTCATGTGTCCTACGGGAAAGCATTTTGTGATTTGAGTTGTTAAGGTTTTCTCCAAACGAACTGTTTAGTGGGTTTGGACGGAATCCTCTCCCCACGGGAAAGCGTACCCTCACGCCAGACCGTTACTAAAGTTTCTGTCCAACCCCGAGTCTGAAGCCCCCA
>NW_010416889.1:2316-6853 GCF_000710305.1 Buceros rhinoceros silvestris | reverse complement strand
GGGGACCGTCCGACACGGCCCGGCGGGACAAACCCAGCGCCCGGGAGATGCCCGAGCGCCGCGCTGGAACGCACCGCACAAAGTCCCCCCGCACACAGCAGCCGGGCGCTGCGCAGCAGCTCGCCCTCTGCACGACAGCCTGGGTAATTTTAGAGATAGTTATTCTGCGGGCCTAGCACTGCGGCAGAAAGGGGTATTTTTTGCCTGTTGGAGTGAACCGACTCTGTGCCCTCTCCCAATATGTTCTTAACAAGATGGTTATGCTTTTTTGCTAATTATAAATTCAGTGCCTTTCTGCGCAAAGCCTGTTTCACCTCTTGCTGTATGCAGTCACCCAGCCCTGGGGGGGAATCCCGCCAGGAAAAAGGTGTAGTTTTTATCACTAAGCCCTCAATTTTAACTTAAGATGTACTTAAAAAAAAAGATACAGATTGCTGAAAAACATCTGCTTTGAGAATAGTATCTATCAACTGTTCTTTCAGGACTGAACGGTTCCATCCCTTTGCAACCTGGTTTAGGAAGTGACCTGATGTTCCTAGCAAGTCTACCACCTTTTCGTCAATATAGCGAAGGCGCAGCTGGAATCAGGGATATTGCCATTTATGACTGTGCTTCCTGTTCATCTCCATGTCATTCAGATTATTTGCATAACGAGGTGGTGTCTTCTACCAAGTTCATTAACCTGGACATCAGTTTGCATTCGTTTCACTTTGGACATGCTCTGAGACAAGTCTGCTTCCATAATTTTTGTGAATAATATTAAGGGCAAAAGAGATCACAGCAAAGATTTCACAAAATCCCTGCTGAAAACCTCTCACTGCTTATCTGTACTTTGGAGCCAGCTTTGCAAGCAGCAAACTGCCTGCATGGCCAAGGCCACTGCCGCACTGCCCGCAGGTGGGCACCGACAGGGACCGTGGCCTCCCCCAAAGCACTGGGGTAGCAGCCCATGCGTACTGTGCCCTGCTGTGGCACGCTGAGAGGCTGCACCTGCACCAGACACCTGCTGAAGGAAGGAAAATAACTGGAGGTGACATTTGACAAGTTAGGATTTTATTCAGTGCATTGGACTCATACATCACCACTTTGTCAACTAACAATTCCACACATTCCTATAAATCCAGTGCCAAGTCCAGTCTCCTGTTAAACACGCTCGTGTAAAATGTAAAGCAGTCTATCAAATATTTACTTAATAGCTTAGAGCCCAGTAACAGGCTGTGTCCAGCGCATTCGGTGCCAAGTTGCAGCAGTGGGTGGAGAACAGATCAGTGACTCATGGTTGGTGCAGGGCTTCGTTAACAAAGTCTAGGCTCAGCTCATTAACATCTCAGCCAATGTTTGTCGGACTGCTGTAGGGCCTGGCCTCCCTCCTGCAGCTGCCAGTTCAATTACGCCGGTGCTTTGAGCATGGGTGGAGCTGCACCTACAAAATCCCTAATGTAACTGGAAATCCCTAACTGCAGCACCGGAAAACTTGATTTGGGCTGGGGCAGCCTGTCTGTGCTTTGCGCCACGACCAGTCACTCTGGTGGCAAGGCACGTCTCACCCCATCCCTGCAACCAGGCTGGCAGCAGCAGTCAGAACAGCACAGCAAACCAAGGAGAAATGCGAGGTGCTCAGGCCTGATAATCGGGGCAGAGTGAGACCGTTTCAGGATGGAGGGGTCTTACACTGCAAACCCGCAGGCAGGGGCGCCTGCAGGCACAACAAATTGGGCAGTTAGGTGGATGCTGGGGAATGCGGACAGCTGGAGCGTCTCTGCTGGTGCCACTGCTGGCACATGTCCCTCAGCCCTGCACGTGTTCCGCTCCCCAGGCTGTCTCCCACGGGGGCAGGCACAGTGTCATCAACTCTGTCCCACCCATGGGACAAGCCAGGGACGGTTCCACGGGTATGGCTTGGAGCTGGTCCCCCCTCCCTCCTGCAGGAGTCACCCTGGGCAGCACAGGGTGCCCTGGCAGGGGAACGGGGCTGGTGTCAGCTGCACAGCTCCCCGGCAGAGCACTCCCAGCAAATCCTTCTTCGTTCATCCTCCAGAATGACCCCACTTATGTCCCACCTGCCCTGTGCTCTGGCCCCAATCCTCATCCTGCCTCATCCTTGCTCTAAATCGCACATTCATTCTGTGTGTAAGGAAGGAGAAGGCACGTTGCCAGATTAGCTATCTCAGAGGAAATCTATTGAGTTTTATTGAGCTGCCCGTAACAGGGCCTGGACTGTTACGGGCAATCCCTGTGACAAGCATGCGGTGCTAAGGCATGGTGACCGTCCGTCCGGCACTCCGGGCTGCTGTAAAGCGCCTCTTATTCCTCAGACCAGAGAACCTCTCATCCAGCGTCAGACTGGTCTGCAGGGGAAAGGGAGAGCAAGTCAGTCGTGCATCCTGTGGCAAAACATGGCCAAACTTGTAGCGGGGTATTGATTAAAGCCCATCAGTCAGGACGGTGCTTCACAGCCAGTTAGTCAATTAAACCGCTCAGCACACGGAGACAAGGAGCTCAACAGACTGTGCAGCTGGAAAACCTCCAAGCAGCAGCCAGCCCCAAGACACTGGGCGTCCTTGGCAAGAACAGGAGCAAGCAGATGGCATTTGAGCACAAGGCATCAAGTAAAACCAAACCGTCCGGATAAGAAAAGCCGGCAATGAAGAAGGTGGAGCAGGATTTCTGAGCTGCTCCGGGGTTCTTGGACCATACTTCAGTGTAAAACATGAAGCAATCAAAGCAAAGATAGAGCAAAGCCCAAAAGTACTGTGTGTCTCTGAGGAGTGGAGAGCACCAACAGTGAAACAGTCCCCTGTGGCCAGGACTGCTCACAAGCAGCATCTCCCCACTCCAAGCAAGCATATGGACAAGTCAAGAGGGCTGAACAGAGTGGGGAAGATCGTGCTGAGTCTGTAGTTGCTGAAGAGTCTTCTCAGGTGCCTTCAGTTTTGTGAGCAACCTGGCCAACACGGCTACAGGACTTTCCTCCCAGGTAGTGCTAGACAAACCCAACTAGCAGCCCCAAAAACCTGAGCATGATGTTAACAGCATAGTGGCAGGGCTGCTGCAGGGTGAAAAGTGCTGCCTGTCCCGTTGACAGTCCTCTACCTGGTTGGCCATTGCACGGAAGTTGAATCTCAGCAGCACCCCCTTGGGCTGGGGCTTGGCTTCCCGCTGTGGGGGTCTCTGGCTTCGCAGGAACGGGCGCTTGGATCTGGGCCTGTAGAAAGCACAGATCTGCAGTCACTCAAGATGCTAAGGCAGCTCACTTCCTATCAAATGCAAAGCTGCGAGGACTAAAGGAGACACCCACATGCCCCATGCATCCCATGGCATGTCTCACTGCACCCTGGGTATGTCTAAAGGGTGCCAGGAGAGCTGTCGTGCGGGCAGAGTTCCAGCACTGGGGACTGTGTCATGTCAAGGCAGTCATGGGTTCCTCTCTGCACCCAGGACGTGCCAAGTACCCTCATCCACCTTTCTCCCTGCCCCTAGCTGGGTGCCAGGTCCTGCAGATACACCGGCTCAGCCCAAGGGCAAAGCTGCCCCCTTCCAGCCTCTGCACTCCTCTCACACAGGGAGCGCGTGGTGCCCCTTTGGGACGTGTGGCATTTCCTCCATGAAACTCCACAGCAAGCACAACCGGCCTGCCACCTCCCACATGCTACCAGCACTTCCGTTTCTCCTCACGCTAATAAACGAGCCACACAGTAATTACTGTCTCCTTTCAGATACGCCAAGAAGGCAATCATTGGCTAACCATTTGGGGGCTGAACCATTCATTGCACACTCATTATAGCAGAAATGACGCTGCTAAAAGGATTTGTGATGGCTTTTGTGAGGCTCCCATCCTAACAAACCACCTCATTTACTTACATGCCAGTCTGGCCCGCCTGGGGATTAGCCACAGAAACTGTCAGAACTGCTCCAGGGCTGGGTTTCACTTTCCACCTGCCAAGATACGGAGACGCATCCAGCTTTGATTTGAGTGTGAAAGAGCACGTGGTGTTTGCAGCGTGCCTTTGTTCACCAATTACCTTCTCATCCTTGGTGGTTTCCCTTCTCCATTAGCATCCATCTGCTGTGAAATACATTTAAAAAAAAAAAAAAAGACTTAAAGAATTAGCTTTCAGAAATAACGATTCCTTTTCCAGTATTTCATTTAGTGTATCTGAATAGCTCTTTTCTTGCAAGTTGTTAAGAAATTCCCTAATTTGGGGGTTCCTGCTGGCATAGCAATCTGTATGGGGTGTCTTTACTTTGCCCTGCTTGTGCTGCTGTATATGCTGAAAGGTTTACTTTTCTCACCTGCCCAGGTTTTATTTTCCAGCCACCAGAACATTAAGCTGCATTAAAAACTGCCTGTCCTGCAACCACTTTCCAAGGAATGTATTCATTGTTAAAGCCATCCATCTCTCCCCGTTACTTTTGGAAGCAAAGATACAACAGGACAAAGGCTGGTAAAACTAAAGGCTCGTCACTATCAGCAGGTTGCAGAAAAAATGTCTCAATACTAACCCCTCTCTGAAAGTTGGCTTTGGAGAACCGCTGC
>NW_010416889.1:0-2137 GCF_000710305.1 Buceros rhinoceros silvestris | reverse complement strand
CATCAGGAAAGGCCTGCTGGTAACGGACGAGAGAGAAAAGGACACAGGTGAATACAACGCCAGGTCTCTCCTCCAGTTTAATGCTGGAATACCTAACCCAGGGTGGTACTAAAAAGCAGCAAGAGAAGCGAATGAGGCTGTATGTTACCGACTCATTTTTCCACTCAAATGAAACCACAGCTTGTGTTGTTCTGCTCATCAGAAAAAAAAAAAAAAGAAAAATCATGGAAGAAAATTGAAGAAAAATATCTGGTCAGAAGGGACCTCTGAGGTTACTTAGTTCCTGCTCTACTCAGAGCAGAGAAAGATGGGATTGCAGCAGAGCTTCCTTTCGAGCTCAGAGAACACAAAGCTCACAGTGAGACAGGCGCTGAGACTGTGGCCAGCACCCAGCAGCCTGCTTTCGTCACATCTCCTGGGTGCAGCGTCTGCTCCTGCAGCCCCTCACCAGGACAGACTCCCTCTCTCTGCCTATCCCTTATGGCTGGAATTCGTATTTCCTGCCTTTAGGAAAATAAACGCTATTTCACCCTTCAAAGTTTTCCCCAAACTGAGAAAGAAAAAGTTTAATAAAAATAGAATGTCGTAGTTGCTGTGTTTTCTAAAATAAAATGACAGATCTAATACTTGAATTATTAGCTACCAGCATGAGGTTGTTTTATTTTCAGGTGCATTCCTAGCATAGCCAGGGGTATTTTTCTCACATTGCACGAGCACACAGCTGTAGCCACTCCCAGCTGGCACAGACCAAGAGCAGAGCCTCAGGAGCTGCACAGGGAATCACTGAAAACCAAAAAAGCCCAGAGTTACCAAAGATTTTTACCTTCTCCCCAGGGCGTGGGTGCTGGCAGCAGCTGCTCTGAACCTCTTGGGGCCCGGGGGTGGCTGTCGCCGTCCCTCCAGCTGCCCACTGCTGCTGCTTTTGGCGAAAGCATCGTTGTTCTTGTTGCCCTGAAAGACCAGCGAGAGCTCAGCAGTTGCCACCAGTACCTCAATCTCAATGCACAAAGAGGGAGCGAGCACAAGCAACAGCACGGCATGTCCTGCCCTCTGCGACTGCGGCTGCCTGGAAAGCCGGTGCGTTTATTTGGCCTTTCCCTGGGCTCTGTCTGAGGGGAAATCCAGCCTGCTCCAAAGCACAGGTGGAGATTGCTAACGCTGCAGTGGCTCTCTCGCTGCTCTCAGATGCATTCAGTGCCACTTGCAATTGCTTCAGAAAGGGCTCAGCCCCGCGCTGTGCGCTCTGCATTCCCCGTGTTCTCGTTCTCAACTCTTTTTTCCTTTGCAGCTTTTGCAGTCTTGCAACCAAACAACCCCGCTCTGCAAGTGCTTTTTTTTAGTCTGATACTTCCTTGATGGGAAACTGATTTCTCTCTAAATCTATTAAAACCTAGTCTCTTCCATAGTCTTTTACATCTACAGCAGGAATATTTCTACCAAGCAGTGCCGCTGTAGTCTCAGCATTTGGACTTAGTATACACCCTTGTCAACAATCAGTATGTGCTGACATGCTAAGCCTTGGCTCCTGGGCTTGAAACTACAAGTATCAGGAAGAATGCATTAGGACTGCATTCTAATGGTGCAGAAATTAGAAATACAAATCATTCCATAGAGGGAAAATCTCACACAAGCCAAGCACTGTAGCTTTGCTCAGGTTCCTTTTAGGTCACTGACTCTTCCTTGCTTGGACACGTACGCTGCCCAGTTCAGGCCCTGAAGCATGAAGCACCTCTGAATGCTCCTCAGCAGTGCAGGTCCTCCTGCAGTTACTTACACAAACCACCACAGACTCTAGCCCATTTCTGTGGGACAACCACCTTCACTGTTACTACCCACTAACTGAGATGTGTTTCCACATTCCTCCCACTTGGTTTATTTCTGCAAAACAGAAGCCACCATAGAATTAGGCCTCCTAGCAACTGCTTATTACTTTCTGCGAGCACCCAGCCACATGCAATCACAGTCTTTATTTTCAGGAATAACCACACTCCATGCACAGGCAGGCTTAGTTTAGGGATCTCTTATTTATACCCCCAGGATACAGCCATTAAATGTGCCATCGAGTTCACCACTTTGGTGTTTTTTTGAAAGTTTACTGACCATATATGACCTCTGTCCTGGGTTCAACATGGAGGAA
>NW_010416888.1:21674-40964 GCF_000710305.1 Buceros rhinoceros silvestris | reverse complement strand
ATAAATATAATACTGCTCACCTTATGTGAATTTAGTCTATATCCACTTCACACCTACAGTTTTCAGTTTTTTATCAAATGCATTAACAAAATAGATGTGCAAAACTCACCATTATTCTTGCCTAACTGGCATTTATAACACCATGTTTTGAATGCAGGAAACTTGCTTAAATTAATCAGTACGTGTCTTGTGTGTTTATCATTACAACAGGGAAATAAGCAATAGTTGTCATGCATGGCCATTAGTTTTCCAATGCGTCCCATAACTTTTCAACAGGGTAGATGGGTGAAAAACTGAGACTGGGAACAAACTGTAACTAAAACATTACTACAGACAAACATTAATGCAAAGTACTAATGCCACACTGCATACAGATTTGACAGTTTTAGACACCCAAAATTTAATTGCTGAGACTATAGTTTTCCCAAATCAAAGGTGATTTTTAACCACAGGAATCATAAAATTCTTAAAATCCCTAGGGCCTGATTCTAAAATTGTTATGAATTTAAAGTTGCCAAGCCTTTGATGAAGCAAAACATATGGTAGCAGAAATAGCAAAAAAAACCGTAACAAACGTTAGTTTTTATGCTGTTTAACCCCTTCCCAAAGGGCAACTTCTTTGCATTTCAATTACATTATCACTTGATAACAGATGTCAATCTGACCTAAGCAGTGGCAGGACTAATGTAACATACACTTTCACTTGCATTGCCCTTCTTATTTTCCCCACTTGTTTCATCATCTTTTGTTACACCCCATAAAGCAGTGCCAGAAGACACAGTACAAAGGTAAAGGAATAAATTAGTGGAGTACTGAACTATTTGTTGTTTGCCCAAAGAATCACACTAGCAGCATCCAGTGAGCAAGCTTACTTTTCCATTGCTCACAATCCACTTTGATGGAGAGAGATCATGATGTTCAGAACTGCCCTGTGATTTTTTTTTTTTCCTCAGATACATGATGAAAGTTGGGAAAAAACAGAGAATAAAATCTTAAATAAAAGCCCATGTCTCCTCATACAGACTAAAGGACAGAGCAGTCAACCTGCAATCTTCTCTAGCCTCACCATTTTTTCTTCCAATAAGTTGTTTTAAGGAAAAAAAAAACCCAACTAAATAACCATGCAGTTTAATGGCAGTATCAGACAACCACTAGGCTTTAAAGAACTATGCTATTTTTAACAGTCTTCATTTTTTTAGTATCAATCATATCCCCGGTGGACAAAAAATAAACTGTTATCTAACCTTCATCTTGTCCTTTGAGGAACTTGCGAGTACTCTTCAGTAAATTAGATCTCATTCGTGTTAACTGATCCAAAAGACTTCTTCTGGGGATGTCATAAGCATTTCTAAAAGTTTGAGGTTTCAAATCCTATGGTTCCAGTAAATAAAGTTCCGATTATTACCATATATGAAACAATATCTAGCATTTCAATGGAAGTATATTGAAAATAACAACATTACACACAGTGGTGCTTACCTTATTCAGCAAAGCTATTTGGAACCCAGCATACTCCTTCATATTGAGGTCTAGAGGTCTATGAGGAATTTCCCCAGTAATCCCCTGTAGCAGATGTTGAAAATCGTTCCTATGTGCCATAGACAGGTTGTGTGATCTGCTTCTGACCTTAATTCCAGTCTCTTGCGCTACCTTTTTGCCTACAGAGCCAATGACTCTATCGGACTCTATTTTGGCCTTAATTTGAAATAAATAAATAAATAAAATTGACAATATGCTCTTAAAAGGATTAGTCAGACTTATTCATTTTAAATTCCTACCTAGAAGATTAAACAAAGTGCTAAAAAACACTATGACGACCATAACCAACCAGGATGAGTGCTTAAGGAGTGCTTAAATACATAACCACTTAATGCCTACTACAGTTGTAAATATAGTGAACAGTTTGTGCCTACATCTTCTGCATATTTCTCCTCTGCTGCCCATCATCGTATCTAAGCACCAATATGCATGCAATGCTTTTATTTTCATAAATTGCCGTAATTTGACTAGAAATACTCTGCAAATCTATCTGTACTCGCATAGACTGTTTACTATTATAACAGCTAAACACTATAACTCTCAAAAGACTGATTCTCCCACAACTATAGTTGCGATCAGTCGCACAATGTTATCAACGTTTTAAAAGCTTGGTATGAATAGACATAACATTAATAAATATTAAATACACAATAATACCCAATTCTGCTTGACTAGACAGACTAACCCCCCTTTTTTCTGTTGGATTTGTACCAAAATTAAACATGTTCATAAATGCCAGCTTTTTGGCAAATATAGTTGATCAAAGAGCCAAAAGTAATTTAGGAACACACCTGCCAATGTTGATTTGCAGTTTCAGATAAATTTATAGACAATTCAAAATTTGCGTATGTACTGATGAAGAATACTGAGTCCCTACTGGCAGTGCCTTTCAGAAGTTAAAAAGCTTTAAGTACAATTTGCAGTGCATGTCATTACGTTTTAGGAGTCTAAGGTTGAGAGGTCAATTCACAGAACACTGAATAATCTGAGTATGATTTAATAGGACATACTGTAAACTTCAAGAGGTTAGTCTCTTCAAACTATCATTTACGTTAAAGTTATGAGAAAAAGCTGGTCCATATAAATTCATTAGCTAAGTTACAAGTACTCGCACTACTGTTTCTTGAAGTTTCAAGCCTACTGCATTACTTTATCTTGAACAAGAAAGCTTAACATGCACAGTTCAATCAATTGAAAGTGGACGTAGCAGGGCAGAAATGCTATAGCTGGTGCAGGAGACTAGTCAAAGATAAGGGCACTATTCTGATCACGGCCAGCAATTTCAAAAGGTCACTTGCCAAATCTGTATCCTTATCTGAGATTCTGAATTATGTCAGTTTACTTTATATTTACTGAACACTTTTCATTTCTTTTCACAAGCCCAAAAACGGACACTTTCTGATTCAGATGCACAAAGCACGAATCTCTGTTTTCTGAAGAACTGCTAAAAACATCTTTAATGTATGAAGATAACATGTTTTCTTTTGGACAAAAGTATGTTGCTTTCTGTACAATTAAAATGCTCCTTAAATAAAAAAAAAAAAAATCTCAGTTTGTACCTCCATATCTATCTCTATAGTCCAGTCTATAAGTTTATACTTAAATGTTAACTTTTCCTTTACTCAGAAAATCAAAATGCTTTTTTGCTAATTGCATATGGGAAGGTATTAATTTGATCTTTCTGCTCTTTTTTCCTTCAAAGCTATTGCACCTGAGTATTTTAAGATTATCCTGATATTAGAATAAGTTTTTACTGCTCTTTTGCTTCAACATTACCTGCTGACTCAACTTTTTGAGATATGAAATGACACTGTAACTAAGTCCGTATTCCACATTGTCTGCGATAAGGTTTGGTGCTCCCATCATTCTCACAGCTTTCTTCAAGGGCTGAAACATGGAATATATTGTATAGTCATATTTAACTTGTAAGTGTTGTACACATACTTCAACGAACCGCACCCATTTCAAATAGAACCTGAGGTCCTCAAAGTTAGAAAAGGAGAAAAACAAAGACCAGTAGGGCAGCCCTTTGTTGCTTTTTTAAAGCATTGTTCCATTCATACAGAATCAATTATTAACAGAGATATCAATTATATATGAGTCACAGATGATGAAATTTTCATAACATTCAGCTCTCAAGCCTTCCACAGGACTCCAGTGAAAACGGTAGGTATCATTATGCATGAAAAGTTTAGTTATTCTCTCTTAAATTAACACATATTCTACTTGAAATAGGGAATACACCCATAGTAGAAAGATAACTATAGTTACATAGCAAAATAGAAATTTTAACACAGTAAGTCATCTTACCCCAAGATAATAAGGAGGCATTGTCTTCAAATAGCTTTCAAATGACTGTCGCCATTTCAACGTAGGCTTTGCCTTATGTACTTTAAACAAGTCATCTGATGGTTATAAAGAGACGAAACAAAATGAAAGGCATGTCTAGACAGCACTACACCTTTTTTCTAATAGAAGAAATTCTTGAAGAAACGCAAATTCCTCAGCACTCAAATTATGTATTTTAAGATATATACATGTAAACTCATTATACACACACAAGACTAATGCTGTAACCGTAAGATGGAACCTAACAAATTATTTATCAAATTGAATTGGTAATTGAGACAACAGATTGGGAAAAAACGACTCCTAAAATAATGAAAATGAGACCAAAACATATCTGGAAGAATGATGATTAAGTCATCTTACATCTTGACTCTGAGTCAAGATAATGAGTCAAGTCAGGTAATTGGTGACAAGTAAAACAATTTACTGATGATAAACACACTGCTCAACTTTCTACCTTTCTACAGGTGTGTGATTAATATTGACATTAATTGCAGTAATCTATTTAGATGGCATCAATTTTTCAATTGCCTACCACCAAAGAACGTTTTTATAAAGAGGTATTTACCTAGCAGTGGAAGGAGGACTGGATAATTGTAAGGCATCACAAATAAATTCACACAATTCAGCGCTGTACTAGCTTTCAAGTAACCAAAAGGGTGACCAAGTTCACTGTATTTTGCACTATTGCTCACATATACCTGCAATGAAACACATTATATTGTACGTAAATCCAAAATATTGTGTGCTGAGATTTTGCATCCTGTTTTGATTATAGAATAAAGTCTATGAAAAACAACATTCTATAAATTAAATTCAGCATGCACTCTACTTGCCTGCCAGCAGGTCTGCGGGGATTTTCTTTCCAGAATAAACTGGGTCAGTGGTGAAGGTTCTAACTCGTACTTATCAAAAGGCAGTTTGTCAATGACCATCGGTTCGCAGTCAGTACAGGAAAATTTCACCACAGGATGAGATGTGCGAGGTGGCTAAACATAAGCATTCCACTGTTAGTAAATCCGCATGACAATTAAAATGCAATTGTGTTATGACAACTAAATACAGGTTCTTTGAAAACAGACAAATTTAAGGAACCTAATCAATATGTGATTCATATTTATTATGAGTCCTAAGCAATTATTTTACGTTAGCACTATCTTAATTTGAAGGAATCTTATTTTCTAAATAAATGACAATTACTTTACCTAGTAAATCTAGAACAGTATGCAAGTAAAACTTCCTGCAAACACACAAAAACTTTCCAAATGGAAATAAATCCCAATGGGGACAAAAACCCCCAATCTTCAATGCTACTCTGGAGCACGTCCACTTTGATTCCCCACAGAAGCAGGTGCTGCATTTTTGCTTTTACTGATTTCCTCCAGCACTTTTCCTTCTTGGCAAAATTAACAGTTACAAAATTCAAACTGAATTATAATGACCAAGAGCAGCATGAATTCCGAAAAAAAAAAAAACCCTAAGCTTTAGAAGAACACACATTTTAATTAGGCCTGTGAAAAAATATTTCAATTTAAGCGTTTGGACTTTAATCTTTTTATTAATCACAGGGAAAATGCCTTTGTGCATCAAGTTTCAAATTAACATATTTGAAATTTCTTTTGCTGAAAGGGAAAACTGATTTTTTTTTGTGTGTGATGAAAATTGGAGCTGTATGCCTCCCACTGGAGGATTTTCAGGAGAGGAACGTGAGCTCTTATACTTACCTTCAGCCTCCTCCAAGGCCACAAGAATCTGGGGAAGAGCTCAACTGGGAATCTTCCTTCGAATTATTAGTTACCTTACAAGAAGGTACCTAATAAAAACGTAAGATGAACTACAGAAACACAAGGCTTCTTGGACCTTCCTAACATCTTTACCTTAGAAGTAATTTTGATATATCCATAAGCTCTAGCCTCTTTTACAATGAGCCACCTAAATGCTATCTGCACACAGAGCTGGTCTTGCCTTGAGCGCCTCTACTCTGAGGAAGGTGTGCTGTGCAAGCGCACACAAAACAGGAGGCCAAACCAACTGAAAGAACTGCAATTCTCTTCAAAGAAGATGCCTCCAATAAATAGCTGTGGTGGAGTTTTTGATTAAGCCACGAAGCCACTATACTAAGAACAAAAAGGCTGCAAAAGAAGTTGAATGCTCAGACTTGAGAAATCCAATAACCCTTGGCTGGACAGCATAACTATTTTTACCTCAGAGCAGTAGGAGCAGCCATTTAACATGCTGATCTGCCAACAATTATTCAGACTTTCATACACGTTTAAGAAAGCAGAACTATCACAAGGATTCAAAACTGGGAAGATGATACAATCTTCTATTAATACTATCTGCAAGGCAATAGAATTTGATAGTCTTACAAAGTGTCACCTTATTTTGTTCGATATTTTAACAGAGTTCAAACAGAAACACTGCATGTATGTAGTAGGACAACAAATAAATCTGTTACAGTCAGTTTCTTAATGCTTCAAAGTTACTAAAAAGCAAATCCCATAGTATTATTTGCTCATCAGAAATTCATCCAAGACAACTGCAACACAGATTTACTTGTGTAATTTCTTCTCGGGTCACGTTGCTACTGTAGTAGCGACAATGAGTTTGTATCTCAAGATTTAGAAAAATAAAATTAGTGAATAGAAAATCATGGAATATTCCCCCATGCACAAACCTTTTGGTTTATCTAACTTCAGTACATACCAGTGTTGGAGAATTTTGATCTGGCCAAAAGGATTCAGGAACAGGCCAATGACCTATAGGAACCCCAGTTTTAGGGTTTGGTCTGACATAAATAAGTTTGTGACAGCTGTGCCAAGGTTGGGATCCAAAGGGTCTAGATACATCCACCTGCCCATCTACAGAAGAAAAAGGCTTTGAGTCTAAATAGTATTAAAACTCAAAAAGAGTATTAAAACAGCTTGTGAAAAGAGTTTAAGAACTATACCCCAAGGGAATCTCTTCCTGCAGTTAGTATTATTTCTAAGAGTAGCAGATAATTGTCAGTAAGCATTTCTGCAAAAACCCAGAAACTATGAGAAACCAAATAAGCATTGAATGTTTACAGGATCAGAGCTGAGGAAGCCAGTTATCTGCGGCCTTTCATAATAACCAATTTCATTCTCCTCCCATTGTTATTACCACATGACCTTCAAATCTCCCTGCATTAAAAAACCCAAAACATTAGATACACATCACTAATACTGCTGGACTAACCTTTTATTGCAGCAAAGCAGGATTAAAAAAAGTCCCAAACACTTCCCAGTAACATCTTAAGAGGAACCCCGCTAAGCCATTTAGAAGAAGTTAAGGCTGCAAAGTTGTATTTGCTATTTTAACTCAATGCAGTCACTTAACTACATTAAATGAAGGGTAAGAGTATAAACTTATACCGTTTTCATATCAAGCTATTTACATTTCTACTGCTTAAAACTCATGAAGCCGTTTAAACTGTGCTTGACGCAAATTAAGACTGCCTGAGTAACATGACCAAACGTAGAGGTTTAACAGTGTCCAGCAGCTATAGCCAGTATTTTGAAAAAGTACAACAGAATTTCAGACGTAGCCAGTCCGTTTTGTACTTATGTCTTTTAAATTGCAACAGTTTTCCTTTTGTTCTGGCAACTATTACATTAAGTTAACTAAATTATGTTGAGAGTCATCCCTGATACTTGATATCACAGTGTAAAAATTTTCAAATACCATCAATTGGTGAGGGATCTGGTCCAGCTTTCTCAAAATTTATTACCACTCCACTTTGCACTTTTTGCACCAATGACTCAAGACACTGATTCAGCATTCTTGGAGAGCACACACAGTATGATCGACCTAGAATGAAAAGGTTAAGGTTGTTCAGTGTTTCTGTCCTTATTTTAACTTGGATCATTCAAAACTGTTCACCTGCCACACACATTGATTTATGTATGGATCACGGATTTAAAGGTTCTATCAAACACTCCTCCCCTGTGTAAGCAGCAAGGCAGCCTAGTGAAGCAGTGACAGTGTTAAAAGCCCTCACTGGAAATGTTTGGGTTTTAGCCCCTTTATGTTTTTAGTTCAAATTCTTAGCTGCATTCATGGAAAATGGGCTCCCCCTTGTGACAGACATCAACACTTATCTGTCCACGAGTTTCAGTCAAAGCGATGTTAGTATAGCCTACATCACAGTCAGAATGCAGGGGTCAGAAGAATCATCATGTTTTTAATATGTGATGTAACCAAAACCATATATAAACAAACTATAAAATTAATACCTGACTTTGATCTGGAATAAAATTTCTGTAAGATTAGGACTGTGAGTTACGATGGAGAGAAAACTATCAATTTTGCAGAACTGTTATGCATTCTGCTTTGCAGGAATTTCGCACTGCATTCTGCATGCTCTGCAGGAGAAAAAAACCCACCACACCCCAAACCCACACATGTCCTTCAGTTTTGGCTTCTTTAGATCAGAGTAAGCCAGGAATTTAGCAAAACTGTACTGCAAAACAGACACAATTCTTACAATTTCTAATTGCGATACCAAGGTGCATAGAAAAAATAAAGCTTTCTCTTCTAAAAAATCGCTAAAGAAAGTAGATTCACACTTTTCCAAGACAGGTTACATTAAATCATCTGTACTTCAATGCAGTAAGTTTTTTAGTTTTATTATAGCGGGTTCCCGAGTTTTTACAAGTAATATAAGAACTCAGAAATACTTCTTCCAACAGGTGTACCTGATTAATAGAATTACGTACAACTAAACTGAATTAATTTCCACTTTCAAAAGTATTGACTTGTTGAAGGAAAGCAGGGCACTCACCTCCTGTGACTTCACACATAGGTGTGATTGCAGAGTCATCCACTGGTACTCCTGTCATCTGCTCTGATTCTGGTGCTGAAATACCAGGTAAACGGAGAACCAAAGCAAATAACCTTTGATCCCATCGAAAGGGTTCCTTAGTCAACTCACTTCCAGGTAGAGGGGAATTGAGAGGTAAATGGAGCTGAAAAGGAATTTAAATCTGTGAATACACTGCTTTCAAAAAAAAAAAAAAAATACACTCAGGTTACATAGTGATTGCAATTCCCTCTATACAAGCACACTTATAACCTCTCCACAGATATTTAGAATTTGAATCATACTGTACATTACAAGCAAGACACCCATTGTTTACTCAACACTTTAAATGTTTCAAGACAATATGATGCACGAAGATGAGTTACAAACCAAGTGGGAACAAGCACTTTTTAAAACTGATCCAGACTTCAGAATCAACAGAATATTTTTAGAATTTCAGCACTAAGAACTGCTTCACTGCAGCATTCTTCTGTTTAAACAATTTTCTGCAGAACAAGCCAACTCTCAGCTCAGCCTTTCCCTCAATTCTTCAAGGAAGGATTTTTATCTTCAAGATGAAAAGCACAACTAAATGAAAAGTTAATGTTAATCTAAGACTCCTGCAGAAGAAATGTAACCTGGGTATAGCTGCTTAAAAAACCTAGCTGCCAGGATCATCTACTCCAAATAACTAAGCTCCAACAAGTGAACTAATGTGGTAGTTACTTATAAAATCAAAAGGATTTTACAATCCTTGTATCTCACAACCAAGCTCATGGCTGTGCTTTATGTGAAAAGCAGAGATTCAGATTAAAATCACTGAAATGCAAAATGAGTTCTCACTTTTAGATAATAGATTACAGTAGCCACAGCTACCCATAGGAAGAATTGCTTGCCGTGTACCATTGTGTTGTCTTTCTCTGAGAAGAATTCCAAGTTTTACTTCAAAATATTGAAGACATCATCCAGGGACATACAACGCATGGAAGCATTTCTTTTCACTTCAATTCCCAGAAAAGACAGTAAAGAGATTCAAGTTTCAGACTTCAAAACATGCTGCACTAAGGTTACAGCAACGGCCAGGATAATATTTATTAACCACTCAGAGCAACAGCCAGACAAATTAAGAGAACATCTAAAATTCCCAGAGTTGACAGCAGTTTTAGAACTAGTTAACTGAAAGAAGGAAAAAAAAAAAATCTGTGTGTTAGCTTCTAAGGGACAGTACAAGGCATTCAGAAGACTCTAGCCTCTCTTTTTGCATCCAGACACCTCACCCAGAGATTAGGGGAGAAAAAAGGAAGCTTATCAAAACATTCAACTACAGAAGCCCTGAACATATAGACTAGAATTACAGTTTCAGAAAAATCTGATAGATCCCCAAGTGATGATACCACCGTAAGTACAAGTAAAATTCTCTTTTCGTCTGGAGCACTGCAGCTATAAAGAGGGAAAAAAAACTTCCCCAAAGCAATGACTCGAGTCGTGCAAACAGTTCCATTACCTAGCCAAAGAAGCAAACTCAAACACTTTCCTTCTCATGCAACATTCAAAAAACTGCAATTCTCAGTATCAGCTCAGTGTTAGCAAAGGAAACTACTGGTCTGTTCCAAAACTTGATGCGAGTCCACAAAAGCATCCATTACTAATTGCTTTCATTTTTACTTCATAGTGGAGCTTGCAACTATATGTTGAAAAAGTTTTCTTGTCTGCTTATTTTTAGAAGATTAATTTGAAAGCATTAAACCTAATTTCTAAACTGGAAACCTCAGCTATTTCTTTTTAGATAACTGCAAGCATCTCACATTTCAAAAGATACATGTCTACATGTCTGAAAAATAATCAATTTATAGATACAACCTCAAAGCCAGTAAGAAACATGACAGACCCACTCCTGTAACGTGAGGAAGAATCAGAACACTTTGGACTTTTCAGTGCACCTGATGCTTCCTCCTGAATTTCTGCTTTTTTGCTGATGCAAGCAGAGCGCAAATGTGAAAAGAACACTATTTTTTCCAGATGTTTCAAATGAAATTGGTCAAAGGGCACTCAGCAATGTACCTGATTTATTACTGATTTGCATGTATATCTTTTCCCTTTTCACACAAAAGGCCAGCAATGCCTGCATGGCAAAGGAGACTTCAGTTAAAAGAACAGCCACATTCTTCGTAAACAGCTTAGAACCTTGACTGTAAGAGGTTTCAACTGCAAGCACTACACCATCCTCACTTAAGGCTATTGTTAAGGAACACCATTCTCCAAACTTGCCTACTTAAACCTGACTGAACAGAAGATTAACTAGCTTTGCAGAGTACATTTCAACTCACAACATACCTATGTACCAACACTGTTTTTCTTCAGGCAGCATATAGACCTATTTTTAATACATGTATTTTTATATAAAAGCATCCCATTGGACCCTGCACCAACACTGTTCTGAGTTCAGTTTATCTCAGACTATAAAACCTTTATTTGGCTTAGCTGGTTATATTGAGAGAACGCCAAAACCAAACAGTACTCAGGAGCAGGCCATTGCATTGCGTACTTAATAGTATCAGAAACATTTTCAAACTGTAAGATGACATGCAAAGCCATCAGCATCAAGTCAAATGTCCTCACTTTCCTACCCACAGTTTAATTCCAGTTAAATTTAACATCCATGTTACTGGGTAAGTTATATATTCAAACCAGGCCTCATTCTCCACAGACATTAGTAACTCGGTCTTCTCACCTCAGTTACTTTTTTTTTTTCTAGTATTGTATTACCATAGCAACTGCATACCTAGCAGAAAATAAGATGAGCCTAGAAATGTACATCTTGCATTTCTTCTTTCCCACGCATATTTCAGTATGAAGGCATACACATCTTTTCCTCTGCCCTTCATATTGGTTGTTGAGAAAATGATAGTCTAAACAATTTAAAGGGAGGTTATTTACCAGCAGTGGTCTTCAACATGCTGTCTACATATCATCACAGACAAGTGTCCTCCCAGCTTTTACTAAAAAACTGTTACTTAAAAAGCTGTTTTGTCTTAACCTTAGTTCATAGGAGCACACACAAACCCCACCATTCCTAAATGCCGTAATGCAACAGTAAGATAGCAGTGTGTGGTTTATGCCCCTCTTCCTTTAAATCCACTAAAATGTTCAAGAACGGAAAGGGGCTGGAGAACAACCTTTTACTGACAAGATCTTAAAGAACCCTGTTACTGGTTAGCAGATATTTTGTTTATTCTCATTCCTTGCTTCTACATACATTTATGCAATCATAAGAAGCAGCACATCTTAAATCCTCAAAAGAATTCAAAGGATCCTAGAGACCCTAGGCTTAATAAAAACTAGATAAGCATCAGAAAACTCTGCAGTGGCATGGTAGTTGGTGAAAGACCACAATGCTCTTCTGGTAATGACTGCACATACAGGCTCATACACTACAAAGGGCAGCACTAGCATTGCTTAAGCTTTAGTGCCCAAGTAATTACAAGCAGCTCCATGCTGGAAAATCTCATAAAAGGTTGTCACATGTTAGGTACTCAGTAAAGATATCCATACAGAGACAATCAACTTCTCTTTCTGTACCAAAAAAAAAAAAAAAAAAAAAAAAAAAAAAAAAAAATCTATTAAAAAAAACTCTTCCTCGCAACAATTTTACTGGAGTTTGTTTTCTGAAGGCTCAACATGTTCCACGTCAGTAAGGCAAAAAAAAAAAAAAAAAAAAAAATCTATCTGAAAGTAACCTTCCTTGCAGGCTTTTCTGATTGATACCCATTAAAAGACAAGACACATCTAACATTCCAAGCAAATGCAGCATTTCATCCTTAGAGGACTGAAGGACTAAGGATGGGCAACAAGATTCAAGGCCAGCTGAGAAAACAAGCCCTTAATAGTCTGAGAAACTCTGCTGAGAGTTAACAGCATTATGTTTTCCTATCTTTTTCCATCCAATTGTATGAAGTTATAACCCAGAGACAGAAAACCAGAAATTGTTCTTCCATATAACAACATCAGAGAGACACAAAGTCAACTGACACACCACACTGATGACATGATACATTTGGCCATTCTGTTGCTAGCATTAATCATGAGCAAGCAAACAATAAGCTAATAGCTACCCAGAATTCACATGTCAAGAGCTCTGTGGCTCAGTGCCAAATGATCCTGACAACTGCTGCTAACAGGAATAACATGGATGAGGAAGGACAGGAACGTACATCTAATGAGATCTGCCACACATTTCTTGCAGAATATTCTGAAATCAAGATTTTTATCTAGAGGAACTATGATTAAAATTATTATGGAGCATTTACAGTTCTTGGTTACTCTTGAAAGTAAGTAGGACCATGCCACTTGTTACAGTTATTACAGCAGAGATGCGCAAGATGATCAACCCTGGGAGGAATCAATGTGGCAATGCCAAACAGTTCTGGGATGAGGAGTCAAGAAAAATCACCGATTCTTCCTGTAAAAGTGTCTTGTAACCGGAAGATCAGAAGAATGGCAACATACAGAAGCCAAGCAACACTGCTCATGCTTTTTTGTTTGCATAATCATCCATCAGAATGTATCAATAGGTCAACAAGTGAGTTTCAGTCTTGCAAACAGGAGTTTAATGCTTCCTCTTGAAACAAAGGGTATGTAGAAGGTAAGGACAGAGCTCAGCAGCTGCCAAACTGGAGAAGTATAACATTTTATTTCTTAATGTAAAGAGGAATTAGAGAAATCCCTTCAACCAATTAAACACTTGTAAAGATCAGGAAAGGGCTAAAACCAAATTTGAGGGATTAGGCCAGAAGTGAAAGCCACTCCAAGAGGAATCCATAGCATGAGACCAATAACTAACAACAGTATTTGAACAGTGTAAGCACATCACTTCCTCAAATTATGACTGGGACAAGCAAATCCAGGGAAGAATCTGGTCAACATGCCAGGCTAAACATAGAACTGACGCTAGCATTCTTCAGTACATTGGCACTGGAGCATTAGAAGTCAGTGACAGAAGGGACAGAACTGAAAATCCTACTGACTTGTGCTGGTAGAGATAATTGCATAGACTGCATCATTTCTGCCTTCAGTCTGAGGAACTACATCCATCAGAGACAAAGCAGAACTGAATGGATAAAGCTCTTTATCTGCAAAACCCATATGAAGTTCCACAAAGGAATCGGACATCTGAAGAATACAGCAAGAGCTCTGAAACAGGGTTTAAGCTTGACTGCTTCACACTAGGGCAAAAGACAAGTGTTCCCATAGTGATAAAGCTGATTTCATTGGTAAGAATGCAAATGTTCACCTGAATGACAAAGCTTTGAGAAAACTTGCCTCCAGGTTCCATGCCGACTTCACAGGCTTTCCAAAAATAACTCTTGTACATAAGTTTTAAAAGAACTAAAAGTATACTGACTGCCTTAGTCGATAAGAACTTTACACAGGAAGTAAAACCACTGTTGTTATAGCCAGTGGGATATGATCACTTCCAAGACCAACTCTGAAATGCCTCTCCAAAGTCAAACCCAAAGAACAGAAGAGACATTTGAAAGTGACCGAAAAGCTTTGTTACTGAACAGAAAAGCAACAACAGACCTCCACATCTCCAGAGTGGTGTTACTGTATTAATTTTGTTTCATCTCTGCATCTCCAACTTGAGAGGTAACTGTAGAAAATGCTCAACCTACTCTAAAAAAAATTATGATCAATAGGGCACATGTTGACAAAAGCAAAAGATTATTCCTGAAAGACAAAAGCACCGTTGGATGCTTTGTGCCCCTGTTTTTCAATAGTTAAGGATGTTCCTACTGCTACAGCTATAGCAAAGACAGAGGAAAAAAAAAATTAAAAAAAAAAATCACACCCACTGCTAGGTACGAAATACATATACCTTGCAAATAAATATGGAAGAGGACTCAAAGAAACTTGCATTTTGTCTTGCAGGAAGTAAGAGCAGTGGTCACTTTCAGTTTCTACAGAAAGCAATGCCTTTAAACTTGCTCGTTTACCCAGAAATCATTAGTTCATTATCATCAGTAGAGCAGATTCTGCATCTCTAGAATGCAGTTTCACAGTCATCAGATCCTGCAAGTGTCAAATTTGGCCCAGTGTCATAATCAAGACGCTAAAACACTGGGTGTAGTGCGCACTTTTGAGTCAGCACCACTCACAAGCCACGCCTAAATTCAGTAGATGAAAGCAGTCACCATAAAACCCATTTTCTCAACATTAGTTACAACAATTAAATACGTGAAAGTGCGACCAAATCGCCATAAGAAAATGTTGTCTTGAAGACTAAAGTGAAGAAGTTGTACCCACATTTGAAGGAAAAGAAACACAAAAAAACTTGCCAACTATAAAAAAAATCTTGACTTATGATGTAAGAAAAAAGCGCTCACGAAAGCCAACACAGCTTTCTTACCTAAATCATTTTGGCTAAATAAACAAGACGAAAGGAAATGTAATGTAGAATCATAGAACTGTGTACATTAGAAGGGACACATGAAGGTTATACAGCCCAGAGCCTTCTGATTGCTCAGGGCATTCTCAAACTCAGTTCTGAGCATCTCCAATAATGGAGATCTCACAACCACTGGAAAACCCATGCCAGTGTTCAATCACTCACACAGTTGAAGTTTTTCATGATATCCAATCAATATTTCCCAAGGTACAATTTGCAGCTGTTGCCTCTCATCTCAGCCCTGTGCACCTCCGAGAAAAGCCAGGCTCCCTCCACCCTGAAGTTGTTACAGATGGTGGTAAGACAGCCCTCACAGGTTTCTCTTCTAAAGGCTGAACAAACCTAGTTCTCAGTCTCTACCCAGATGTCATTTGCTTCACCCCCTGAGGATCTTGGTGCCTCTCACTCCAGAATGCCAATGTCAGATTTTACAAGTTAGTCATCTGACAGCAGAGAAGTTGCTTCTCCTCAAGAACTTACAGCTAAGTAATTTCCCAATTAGCTCTTAAAAAAGCCAAAACAGTATTCTGCTGCTAACAGCACTGAATGTCATAGAAGGCTCTGAAAGTGTCACCCTACCTTCTGTTTTAATTAACACTTGGTCACCAACATCACTATAAATATGAGGCTGCTTATTCTACTCAGTATTTTGGGCCACATCTAATCAATCACTGGATTAAGTTGAAAATAACTTATTGGGTAAAAAATATGATGAAAGTGAGGTTTTATACAGACAACCTACTTGGTATCATGGAGCCAGGCATTCCCTTTCAGTTACTGGCTATGGCTATTTGTTGTTAGTAGTCCACACAGAATTATGAGGTCATTCAACTTTCTTCGTCTAAACTGGATGTATTACAAAAACACTCAAACACCACTTTCCATACAAAGAACTTCTGTAAATGCTGTAAGCATGTGATAAAATAGAGTCAAATGTGGTGTACCACAATGAAAAGTCTGAATCTTGCCCCTCAGCTTTAGGACAGACCTTTGGATATTAACCTTTTCCCCGAAAAGGGAATGAGCTTAGGGATTTTTGGTGGTTGTTGCTGTTTGGGGTTTTTTTTTTTTTTTACGATGGCATGGAATGGGCCCACAGTTGGTCAGAACAACCCTACCCCTAGTGACCTCTTCCATCTTTTTAAGGAAAGAATTCAAAATGGCTAGCGAGTTAAAATAGTTCAGTGCCTCAGCACTTGCTAGAGCTTTGAGTTTGACAGATGTCTCAGCAGGTACACCAGTTTGTTAAGATCTGGTGTTTTAAACTGCTCTGCAAATTTAATTTGAAATACATTTCTTCAGTTCTTATCTTGGATTACAAGGACTCTAGTGATTTGATTATAGCCACTGTAAGAGTCTAGCATGAAAGAAGCAGTTCCATACTCCGTGGTGGCCACATCCTTTGGAAACTCACTATATTAACTTGGGACTATACATAAAGAACTTATATCTAGACCAGTTAAAGAAAAACATTCTTTACAGAAATTAATTTCTTCAGCGAACATATTTGAAAAACCACAAACTCCCTGCACAGAAATAGCAAACTGAGTCTACTAAGTAGACCAACAGTTGTACTACATGCTTCTGTCACGTGTGATAAGGAAAAAGAGCTATTCAGATTTTTGTAATACTATCACATAAAATTACCTCAGATTAAAAACACGTTAAAGTTGAAGCTACTACTGAACATAATTTTGAGGAGTCAATTATGCTCCTACTGTAAACAATGCATTTTAGTATACACATTACTGTAGAGAGAAATCAGTTCTTACCTCTTCCTGTATCCCACTGGTAGTAGTTAATTTACTTCCATCAGTAACTGTTATAATTATTGCTGGCTCCAGAAAAAAGGGGTTTCGTCCCTGAAAGAATAAAGCGATTTCATTTAAAATGCTGTAATAAATTTGTAAGCTTCTCTTCAGTCATTAAATGGCCACTGATAGCCACCAACAAAGTAATGAAGCCTGAGGTATTTATTTTCACGAAGTATAGTACAGTGCTATGGATTTCTGAGTTGTTTTATAGTTAGGCCATGTAAAGCTACACACTTCATGTATCTGTATTCAATAAATGCCCACAAAACCATGTTATAGGACTTCCAAGAACAATGTGTACAGCAGCATTCTGAGAATCTAGGACCTGTTCAGAGGAGCAACTACCTCTTCAAACTCATTTCCCCTATTCCACGGTTGATGTTATGCATGTTTTAATTACTGTGTGACCAACTAAAGCATCTGCATAGAACCTTGTGATCATGATCTCCAAGTTAAGAACTAATATTCTGTGTATTAAAGAGAATTCTGACGTGAATAGTAGCAGTTAGGTTTTGACCAAAGTGCATGCAAGACTTCCTTCAGAAACAAATACGTTATGAACATATAAACCTTCTGTATGAATCACTTGAGACAGAAACATACACAAGGCAAGACATTCTGTGATCCCGCCAAGACATTCAACTAGCCTAGCTGTAACAAAGATCTTGGTTTCCTATTGGCGCTTCCTTTTCCTCCTACCAGGATGCCAGGAGCCTCCTGTCCATCCTGAGAGAGGATCCCAAACTAATCCATGTACATGTCAACTCCAAACCCAAGTACACATTCCACTCTAGCTAGGGTTAAAGATGGACTCGATAAAAACCAACGCAAGCTTTTGTTTAGTGGGTCCTACTCTCCTCCTGTTGCCAAGCTTAAGGCCTCATTTTTCTTCTTCAGAAAAAAAAATAAAGAAAAATCCAACTAGACCCACAGCCTAATTCTGCTTATAAAGGCAAACTATCTCACGAATGCTTACAATACACTCTAAAAATATGGAGAGAGAACTAACAGGTTTTAAGAAAGACCTTATAAATCCAATTTTTTAGAAGCCACTTAATATAAAGGATCATCTACTGACTGTGTGCTTGGAACAGAAATATTATCTAACAGTTTGAAATATATTTGGTGAGGAGTGTCCAGTTTGAAGTGGCAACACCACATTTACAGTGATCAATTTTCTACGTGCCACAGAAAATTTAAAAAGTTAATTGCTCAATATTTTCTCAAACCTCAGTGAAAATCCTAACATTTTATTTTAAAATAGCATACCTTTACTGCACAAATCACATACACTACTACAGTGAAGATCAATCCCTCCCACAAAAGTTAAGCTAGTTCATAATCCAATTTAAACAATTACTCAAAAGAATTTAAGGACTCTCAAAACACACTCGATTTTAATTAAAATAATTTCCCAAGAATATTTAGCCTTATTTAATTCTGAAGAACAGTTATGGTATGTTATTTTACCAACTAATAGTTCACTACAACTGCAAAACATCAGCTGGCAGCTAATTATGTTGCATTGAAATAATACTGAAAGCAAGGTTTCTAATTGGGGGAAAAGGATATCGTTCTCATGAATACAGAACTTTAATACTTTAATCCTATTGCTAATAAATGTAAAAATAAATTGACAATTACAGAATCACAGAATTGTTCTGGTTGGAAAAGACCTTTAATATCATCGAGTCCAATCGTTCGCCCTGCACTGCCAGGGTCTCTAAACCATGTCTCTCAGCACCACATCCACACATTTTTAAGTTATTTCCAAGGATAGAGACTTCACCACCTCCCTGGGCAGCCTGTTCCAGTTCTTGACAACCCTTCTGTAAAGAAATTTTTCCTCATATCCAGCCTAAACCTCCCCTGGCACAACTTGAGGCTGTTTCCTCTTGTCCTACCACTTGTTACTTGCAAGAACAGACTGACCACCGCCTTGCTACAACCTCCTTTCAGGTAGCTGTAGAGAGCGATAAGGTCTCCCCTCAGTCTCCTTTTCTCCAGGCTAAACAACCCCAGTTCCCCCAGCTGCTCCTCTTAAGACTTGTTCTCTAGACCCTTCACCAGCTTCGCTGTTGTACTCTGGACACACTCCAGGACTTCAATGTCCTTCTACTAGTGAGGGTCCCAAACTGGACACATTATTCAAGGTGTGGCCTCACCAGTGTCGAGTCAAGGGGACAATCATTTCCCTGCTCCTGCTGGACACACTGATACACTGCCAGGATGCTGTTGGCTTTTTTGGCCACCTGGGCACACTTTTGGCTCAGATTCAACTGGCTGTCGACCAACATCCCCAGGTCCTTTTCTGATGGGCA
>NW_010416888.1:19050-20987 GCF_000710305.1 Buceros rhinoceros silvestris | reverse complement strand
GACCAGCCACCAACTGGATTGAAATGCATTAACTCTACCACTCTCTGGGCCCAGACATCCAGTCAGTTTTTTATCCAGTGAACCATACACCCATCCAAGCCATGAGCAGACAGTTTCTCCAGAAGAATTCTGTGGGAAACAGCATCAAAAGCTTTACTAAGTCTGGGTACAAAATGTCTACAGTCCTGCCCTCATCCACTAAGCGAGTCACCTTGTCATAGAAGGAGATCAGGTTACTCAAGCAGGACATGCCTTCCCTATACCCATGCTGACTGGGCCTGATCACCTGGTTGTCCTGTACGTGCCACATGATGGTACTCAGGATGATCTGCTCTATAATCTTCCTTGGCACCAAAGTCAGACTGACCAAAGTCAAACTAGAGACAGTCCTGTAGTTCCCCAAATCCTCCCTTCCTGCCCTTCTCATAGATGGGTGTCACACTGGCTAACCTCCAGTCAACTGGGACCTCCCCAGTGAGCCAGGACTGCTGATAAATGATGGGAAGTGGATTTTCGAGCACCTCTGCCAGCTTCCCCAGTACCCTAGGATAGATCTCATCTGGCCCCATAGACTTGTAAGCATCTAGGTGGTGCAATAGGTCACTATTTCCTCATGAGTTATGGGGGCTTCATTCTGCTCCCCATCTGTCTTCCAGCTCAAGGGGCTGAGCACTCAGAGACCAGCTGGTCTTACTACTGAAGGCTGAGGCAAAGGAGGCATCCATACCTCAGCCTTTTCCTCATCCTTGGTTGCTACGTTAAAATCACAACCCATAGAAGATGGAGATTCTCCTTAGCCCTCATAGAATCATCCGGTTGGAAGAGACCTTTAAGATCATCAAGCCCAACCATTCACCCTGTACTGCCAGGGTCCCTAAACCACATCCACACAGCTTTTAAACACCTCCAGGGACGGGGACTCCACCACCTTTCTGGGCAGACTGTTCCAGTCCTTCACAACCCTCTCTATAAAGAAATTTTTCCTGATATCCAACCTAAATTTCCCCCGGCGTAACTTGAGGCCATTCCCTCTCATCCTGTCATTCTTAACATGGGAGAACAGACTGACCACCACCTCCCCACAACTTCCTTTCAGGTAGTTGTAGAGAGCGATAAGGTCCCCCCTGAGCCTCCTCTTCTACAGACTAAACATTCCCAGTTCCCTCAGCCGTTCCTTATAAGACTTGTTCTCCAAACCCTTCACCAGCTTCGTTGTCCTTCTCTGAACCCGCTCCAGCACCTCAATGTCCTTCTTGAAGTGAGGAGCCCAAAAGTGGACACAGTATTCAAGGTGTGGCCTCACCAGTGCTGAGTACAGAGGGACAATCACTTCCCTCCTCCTGCTGGCCACACTATTTCTGATACAAGCCAGGATGCCATTAGCTCCTCTTGCTCTCAAGGTATTTATAGAAACATTTTTTATTGTCCAGATTAAGTTCCACATGGGCTTAGACCTGTCTAATTTTCTCCCTGCACAGCCTTGCAAAACCCTTGCAGTCTTCCTGAGTGACCTGCCCCTTCTTCCATAGGCCATAGACTTTCATTTTCTTCCTGAGCTGCAGCCAGAGCTCTCTGTTCAGCCAGGCCGGTCTTCTACCCCACCAGCTCGTCTTTCAGCACATGGGGATGCCCTGTTCCTGCATCTTAAAGATTTCCTTCTTGAAGAATGTCCAGCCTTCCCGGACTCCTTTGCCCTTCAGGACAGCCTCCCAAGGGACTCTGCCAACCAGACTCCTAAGCAAGCTAAAATCTGCCTTCTGTCTACCCCACCAGCTCGTCTTTCAGCACATGGGGATGCCCTGTTCCTGCATCTTAAAGATTTCCTTCTTGAAGAATGTCCAGCCTTCCCGGACTCCTTTGCCCTTCAGGACAGCCTCCCAAGGGACTCTGCCAACCAGACTCCTAAGCAAGCTAAAATCTGCCTTCTGGAACTCCAA
>NW_010416888.1:17484-18879 GCF_000710305.1 Buceros rhinoceros silvestris | reverse complement strand
TCTGGAAATCCAAGGGGGCAGTTCTACTGACCCCCCCTCTCTACCTCAAGAATTGAAAACTCTGCCATCTCATGATCACTATGCCAAATATGGCCTCCCAACCTTCATATCATACACGAGTCCTTCTCTGTTCACATACAACAGGTCTAGCAGGATGCCCTCTCTACTTGGATACCTCACCAGCTGTCAGGAAGTTGTCTTCCACACACTCTAGGAACCTCCTAGATTATTATCCTCCCTTCTGTATTGTATTTCTAGCAGACATCTGGTTAAGCTGAAGTCCCCCTTGAGAACTACCTCCAAAGCACAGTGATTGTGTGACTTCTCCCAGTTTCTTATAGAATATTTCATCTGCCTCTTCACCCTGGTTGGGTAGTCTGTAACAGACTCCCACATGATATCTGCCTTGTTGGCCTTCCCCCTTATTCTTATCCATAAACACTCAACTTTATCATCACCATCATCATGCTCTAAACAACCAAACCACTCCCTAACATAGAGGGTCACTCCCCCACCTCTCCTTCCTGGCCTATCCCTTTTAGTTTATAGCTGTTCAACACAGCACTCCAGTTGTGTGAATCACCCCACCGTGTTTCCATGATGGTGACTACATCATAGTTTTCCTGTCATACAGTGGCTTCAAGCTCCTCCTGTTTGTTGCCTGTGCTACACACATTGGTGTAGATGCACTTTAGTCGGACTATTGGTCATGCCCACCTTTTGGCAGAGGGAGAAGCCCAATTTCTACCTGGCCATTCCTAGGCATTACTGTGACTCCTAGTTCATCAGTATCCCTTGTGTCTATACTATCGCTTGACACTCCATCCCCTACCTCCACTGGTATGGCAGACCTAAGGACCTCACTAGCACAGCATCCCACAAACAAAGTAACACTCACAAGTTTATCTCCAGCAATTCTGGTTTTAATCCTTTCCCCCTTAAAATCTAGTTCAAAGGTCTTTCAGTGAGCCCTGTCAAATCCTGTACAAAGCTCCTTTTCACCCTTTGAGGCAGATGTACCCCATCTGTCTCCTGGTGTCTCCTAGGCCTGGTGTCCAACCCATGATCAAAAAACCCATAGTCTTGCCAGTGACACCAGGCATTGAACTGGTGCATTTCCTCCCACATTAATGCCTGCAACTAGAGGGATAGAGGAGAACACCACTTGTGCTCCTGATCCCTTGACCAGTTGTCTCAAGGCCCTGAAGTGTCTCGACTACCCTCAGACTTCTTCCTGATAAAAATAACAAGATTTTAGATTTAGAATGCCATAAGCAATGCTCTTTAGGTCAATATTTTGGTACAATTTGAAATACAAGTATTAAAATTTTAGTCTCTCACAATCCCTATTACCTAGATATCTTAAACACTTTTGTATACCTCAACTACACTCTT
>NW_010416888.1:0-17361 GCF_000710305.1 Buceros rhinoceros silvestris | reverse complement strand
ACTCTTTCTCAATTTTACCCATCTAAAATTTACACCTTAGATTTAAACACTTTGGGCTCAGAATTATTACAAAATTATAAGGAAAGAAAGAAGAGATCCTAAGCTTGAGCCTCCTCAGGAAAAACACCTGAGGGACGAATGACTTCATCCTCAGTCTGTCTTTTATAATTTCATATGCACTTTACCTGTACTCTACCTGTCAAATGATCACCAACATACTAAGTCAAGAATCAACTCATAGCAACATATCTACAAAAGCAATAATCTCTTTTTAGCAGAACAAGATCGTTCATTTTTAGTCAGAGCAACAAGTAATTTGAGACTCTTGGATAACAAAGGCAAAGTAACTCACATTTCCACATGTATCATCTACAGAGTAACTGTGGAAACACTAGCAGTGCAGTGCTGCAGAATACTTCACACCTGTTTAAGTAATAAGGGGAAGTTTCCCCTTGAAATCTCTTCTTCACTAGCTGGACGAGAAAATACAATAATGTTGAGTTCAACTCATAAACACAGCTATAAATATTATTCTTTCTAGAAAGAATTCAAGAAATCAAGCCACAGAGTACACAATTCACCACTGAATTATTTAAAGACAAGTGAACAAAGCCAAGTTCCCTTAGCTGCACTTAGGTTCATAGCTCCATGCAATTTAGAAACATGAAATGAGTATCTACATTCCACCTAAAGGAGCAGAAACAGAAACAAAATATAACAAGGATGAATTCCAGGAAGAATGTCTATTATGGAGGTTTACTATTTTTGACTAAAAATTTCCATGTCATTAATTCTCACAGAACACCACCATTAGCTATACTGAAGCATACAAAACCAGTATTAAGTCAGGTACTCCTAAAAAAACACCCCTCTTATTTATATAAGCTCTCAAAACTCAGACATGTTTCAGTAAACTTGGCAAAATGAAATTCCAGAGGACTTACACTTAACAATTTTAACTAAACTGCAGCAGTTCTGTCAATTACTGGTTTAGAACTTTTTTCCAATCTAATGAATCTAATTCTATGATAATCTGATCTTTTGCTATTGTTCGTCCTTTAGAAATACACTATTAAAATAAACCACTCTGAATTTACACATCTTAGAAATACCACATTCTTCAAAATACATAGCAACAACACTGACTGTGAATACACAGGAAATCAATTCAGCACAGCTCCATTATTTTGGTTACACAGTGAAACAGTGAGCATCAGAGCATACATTACTCTTTGGCAGCTTACAGGTACGCTGAAATGCACTGGAAATCAGCTCAGCACACTAAGCTGTAAATAATGAGCTTCTTCACAACTTACTCAGACAACTAACTAATCACCATAAGGTTTTGCTCATTTCAAAAGCAAAAATCATCTAGCAGGTAATTTCAGTATCATCTTGTATTCCCACAAAGGGAAGTGAAAGACAGAAAATGTGATTTCTTTAAGGAGGGGAAAGAACAACTTGGTCTCAATACCAATATCTTGGGAAACATAAGGGCATTGCTCACAATTTAAGCTAGCATAATCCAGGCCTATTCTAACAAGTATACAAGCAAAAATACTTCTGTTCTTGTGTTATCTGTTTTCAGACAGATTATATTCACTGATAGTGGACAAACATTTCAGAGTCTAGAAACTCAGCTGTGGCAGTTTGAGTCCCAATTCACTATTCAGGTTACAGTAAATTGAAAAGTATTTTCAAATTGTATTTTAAACTCTTATTTTTAAATAGATTTGCTTATAAACAAGTATTTTGGAAAAACTAAATACTACTTATTTTTTCAGTTGAAAATTCAGTGGCAACTAGTTCCCATGGGGACTTCAGCTAATTGTCTCATGCAGGCAAATTGGCTCATTCAGTACCATTTTCAGTCTAAATAGCTGCTAGAGCGACCTGACTGCAAATTCTTTTCCATAACACGCTTTTCCCTCTGAAGGTTCCTAGCAGTGTTGAAAAAAGTACTAAGGAAGGAGTACCTAAGGCTTTAATGGCTGAACATCCTGTTCAACCACCAAGTACTGTAATATGGTACAACAGGGTTTTTTCATTCACCTACAACCTGCATTTTCAAAGACAGATATGCACCAAGAAGACAAAAAACCCATACAACTCTTCAAGGAAGAAAGTTATTTAAAAATCAGCATCAATATCAGGGCAAGCTTGTTAAGCTAAAAGGGACACAAGATTCAAAGACTTAAAACTAACAAATCTGTTGCACAACACACATTCTTTTGAACATTTTGACAGCTTCACAACTACTTGTTCCAAATCAGAAAGCAACTCAGTTACACTGGCTGCCATTTCTTCAGTCTCCAGCTGAAGTAGCTCTGTGCTCAGATAAAACAAAACACAGAGCTGTGAGCACCACTGAGCTCAGTACCACTCAAACAGGGTCACAGCAAGAGGCACAGCCAGCCCACGCCAGCTTGCATGATTCTTCTCAGAGGAAGCCTCAGATTAAGCCAGAAGTGTATCAAATTATCAAGACGCATTGTCTAGTTACGATTCTCAAAACTAAGAATTCACTTTTGCAGGCAAATAAGATTAGCAACAATTTTGAGCATGACTGATTACTACATTCATGGGTTATCTTTAATTTTTTTTTCAAGTGTTCAGGTAAAGCAATTCAAGAGCTATTGGGATTTTAGATGTGCAAGTATACAATATTACACATAGACTAAGAGAAAACTGATTTAAGATTACTGTTATTTCGATGCACACATTTAAATATTATTTTCAGAGTCAGAAGTATTGAAAAACTTAAGAAATAGCTGAGGTAGAAACCATGACCAAAAAACCACCAAGCCAGAGACTAAAAATGACATGTTCAACAAGAAACTACTATAAAAAGTAGTAAGTATTTAGTGGTCCAAAAGCTTCATGCCCAAGAAAGGCTAGAAGTTGAAAATAAATGTAAACTGAAATAAAGTGTGTATTTTTAAAAGGACACATTTCTAATCAATGGAAAAAAACTAACTTCCAGATCACAAACGTCGAAATGGTACACTTTCATTTCAGTAAATCAGAAAATTTAGCATAAGTTGTATTGCATATCTATTGCACATTACATTATCTCAGCAGAGCCTTTTTAGTTACAGGAGTATCAGAACTGACAGTAAATTTAGTCATCTGACCAGGAAACACAAAAGTGCACTATCAGGTTTTTTTTCATTCAATCAGGTTTTTTAGAATTTAAAACGTCAAGACTCTCATAAATGCTCACAACAATCTGTGAGTAACTATTGTTCCAAAACAATAGTTTAAAATGAAATCTAAAAGTCAGAATGATGGCAAAATTATTAGCTCTAAAGCTTTTTATTTAAACTGATAACAGCTTAAAAAAAAAACCAAAACACTGTGCTTGAATTTCAACTAAAACACATGGTCCAGATTGATCATGGTTTTCACTTACTTTTGATATCTTAGAAACTTCAGTTACACTTTAGCAAAATCATGAAATGTCTAAAACATTAGTTTAACATTTATTGGAGACTTTCCCCTTCATTGCTCAAGGCTGAACACTATCAATCAAGCACAAAGATGCATTTAACTGCTGCTCTATGCTCTGATAGTCAGCTATGTAAGAACTGTAGCACCTTGTGCAATTTCTTACTTGTCCCACTCACATTTTCACCAACTTTTACTATTTTCTATTATCCCTGCAGAACCAATCAATTGGTAATACAACTCTTCACCAAAACTACTTAGCCTTTAAGATTTTTTCAAGTGTATGTAGATGTGCACCATAATCACGCACATATATGTACACACTATAGTGCTCAGGAATGAATATGCTTTCTACTTCAATAGATTACTAAATTCTTTCCTACAACTTGATAAGAAGCACAATGTCTTTAAACAGAAGCTCTCCAGATGAAGCTATGCTACATATCACCTAATCAATATTGAGCGAAAACATACTGTGAAACTCTGGAATCTACCAGAATGCAAGGAAGACTATGCTGGGGAGAAAAAAAGAGCAGGGAGGACAGCTGGGTTCTACCAGAACACTGGCTTTGATAAATCTGACTTCTCACAGGATACACCACAACAGCTCCACAATTCTGTGGCCAGAGTGAAAAGCACAGCACTTCTGAACCACATCATGGTGTTATCCAAGTGACTGAACCTGCATGACAAAACCAGCTTTGAAACTGTGTTTGTTATGGCTGTTTTAGAATAGAAACTGACCCCATGAATGGGAACCACTTAAGTGTCAGACTTCTATGATTTCGGCCCAGATGAGTAAGAGCTGAAGAACGTGCTGGAATTCTGTAAAGGATTAAGATCTATGACAAGCCAGGCCAAACTTATCTCTGTTTTCCTGTCTATAAGATTTTAATATATTCCGTTGATGCTGTTCATCATTCAACAGATAATGCAGTTTTGCAGTGGTAGCAATGCTGTCTCACTAGTCAATGATCAGTTATTTGCACAGCAGATGTATTTCAAGATCACTTTCAGAAGCCTCAGAATAAAGTCCTGTGAAAGCTACACTAATCAGTTTGAGTTTCACACAGGATAAGTGTTTTGAAGTCTATCAAGTCATAAAAGAAATTTTAATATAAACCAGAAATCTCCCTTGATGCCTAATTAATGTCAAAGATAGATGCCAGATCGGTCAGAGATTGGAATCTTATGAAACAACCTAATGCAACACTGTTCCAGGAATCACGCTACTGCCAAGAAAAAATACCCAGTGTTTTTCTGAAGGGGTTGCAGGACAGCAGAATTCTTACTATTAACTCTAGTCCACAAATATCTCCACTATGGACATACATTTACTACCATTACACTGAAACCTTTTACCTCTCTCTGCAGTATCCAAGATAGGATGATGTACATTCTACCTCCCCTTTACGGGAACACTACCCCACCCACAAAGACAAGCTTCAGGAAGAACACCAGTAAATTAATCATCTGTCAAAGCTAATTTCAGAGCACCCCTTACTGCACCCAAAACAGAGCTCTACATCTCACGGAGAAAATGACTGCTATCAGTGTAGTCTTCCATAGTCCCAAGAATCACAAAGATCTAGTTCCTCTGTATATGAAACAATATGCCCACACAGGGTGGGTAAAAACACCAAATCTCTTCAACTGAGGGATGAAGGAATTAAACAGGTTTGACAAATGCTGAAGGAGTCTTGACGGAGCCCATGAAAATAACTATGCACCATGAAAACACAAACTCTCAACACCACCACTGACTCTCACAACTTCAGACACATGATTTTTGTTGTAGTTTTGCCTCTATAAAAGGGAATTTTATAAAATTGATGTTTGGCAAAAATAGCGTAATACCTACACAAACTTGTATTTTTACTTTGTAATTGGAAAACCAGCCAGCAGAGGGGGCACAAGTTAATAAAATCTGTCCTTGTATGAGGTGATTGAGTAACAAGATAAACAAGAGGCATGCTCTGAATACTATCTCAAAATATATAGAAATAGGTAAACACTGCTTTCCTAAAAGTGTGTATACCTTAAAAACTTTAAATTATAGTATAGGTACAAATAAGAAGTAATCAATCATTGAACCGTAATCTCTGGATCTAACTACGTTTAATCCAACAGTTAGCCCATGATTTCTGACGTCACAGTCTGTGCACACTATCATTCCGCTTCTCCCCTTTTTTTGTGGCTAACTGCCCATCTTTTGGAAGGCTCAGCCACAAACACTCAACTGTACTACACACACACACATTCCCTTTTCTTTTGAAGCTAAAAAATAGTATTCTGTCTCAAATTATTTTACCTTTTGGAGAAGACCTAAAAAACAGTTTTAAGAAAGTCTACTAGACTATATCAAGGTCTGAACTAACATTTCCATTAACTCACCATCTTTTCCCCCAAGGAAATGGAAAATGCTCTTCAAGTGGTCATGATTTCTCCCACGCTCATGCACACTCTGAAAGTCAGGGTATCAGTGACAATGATTTTGTAGTAAGGATGGATACCAAAAAAGAGCTTTCCTCCATGAGGTGAGGAGACTCCAAAACCTGAATTCAGCTGTGTACAACTGCCTTCCCTATAGCGTACAGCAGGGTTATTACAGGGCAAGTAATTGTTCATGTCCTAGACAATTCTTTAGTTAACTACATTACAAATACCTAAGAGTTACTACAATGCCCAAAACATGCACCAATCACAGTTTCTTATTCGTAATATCTATGGAGGATTACAAGGTAGTTACATGGGTTTTGCTTCATCCCTTATTTGCACTACAGATTAGCAGTACATAAAATTATTTTTGCACACACAGTTAGGACGTTGTTTCGGTGGTGCAACTGAAGCTGTTTCAGATGACTTGAACAAATGAGCTGCAGGTTTGAACAAAAATAAAAAAAAAGAAACAGCTAGCAAAAGGTTTTCAAAGCAGAACAAGTGTAACAGCAGACACTTCCTAAAGCTGAGCCAGATATCAAACTCCTCAGCACACCAGTATCAGAACATGAGAATGAAGGGAGCATTCGCATTCTTGAAACAACTATCTCTGTAAAACAGGCTATATAAGTTCCATTTCAGAAAAGGAAATTTAAGGTATTTAGGAAAATAAACAGGATGAAAAAAAGTCTGCTTCTCAGTGTTTCGCTCCTAAGCAATTTTTTAATATTTTTTTTTAAATAACCATTTATGGCTTCAATTAACTATTGAGGCTCCAAATATATGTCATCTTATACCTGTCCTGCCCCATCTGGAAGCCCTACACAGCCAAAAAAAAAAAAAAAAAATGTCAGCAAGTGTTGCTTTGGCCTCCCCCACTTGGAAGCCCCACCCAGCCAAAAAAAAAAAAAAAAAAAAAATCCAGTCAGATCACTTCTATAATTAAAAATACTACAGACACAAAACAGCTACCTGAATTGCACAAGAGACACCAAACCTTATGTCAAAAAAAAAATTGTAGAAATATATTTAAGCATATCAGCTGCTTGCTTTGCCTGAGCTTGCAAGTTTGCGTTCTACAGGCAGTGATTTCATTGCATATCCATCTTGAAATGTGCAACAAAATTCTCTATGCTTAGTGTTATTTTAATAGATGCTCATAACTTTACACATTCTGGGTTTCCAAGTCGGGCACTGAATGCACTGCTTAAAGACTATTTAATTGGGCAACTTGAGACATTTTGGAATTCTACTCAGAAAGTTTGTGCTAAGAACAAAACCAAAACTAACAGCAAGAAAACCAAGAAAAGCAACTCAAAGCAGCCTGAAAAGGAGACTCAATGCAAGAAATCATTTTGGAACACGAAATCTCCATACTGAATAGCGCTTGTATGAAAACAGAAAGGAAGCATTTTTAGAATACGTTCAAACTGAACAATAAAGGAATGATGAATACACGGCAAGATTTACTAAGACATCAAACTTACCAAAATCCCAAGATACACTGATGTCTTCATGTGCCAAATCACAGAGCTCCTAACATTACTAAGTCACAGAGTTTCAAAAATACCAGTTTCGTATAAAGGTTTGTCCTGTTTCTTTAATCTAAGAACAAATTTAATTGCGTTCTAAATAACATATTATATAAGTGGTAACATCTTGATTAACTTCTAAGTGCTCCAGTTTAGATGAGGTCCTTAGTAAGTTTCAAAAACAATTCAGTCCTTGAATCTTTACCAATGATGTAACATTCTCAAAAAACCAAAGAGAGCATCAACTTCATATATGGTGAATTCCAGTAAGTAACTGAATGAATGGCACTGAAACGAAGAAAAAGCCACTAACACTGAAACATGTAAGCACTGATAGGACAGATACATGATAATCCCCAAAAGGGAATAATGTTAACTTTTTCTTACATTAAATTAATTGAAATACATAAGAAGCAAAGCGACTTGTACCTTATTAAAAAAAAAAAGATGCACCTTATAATTTATAAATTAGTAAATTAATTACTACTGGAATCATCTGAAATTGGATAAATCAACCAACAAATCCTGGTGGTTTCCAAACTTATTTGACTGAATATAGAAAATGCAAGCTGCTAAAGATAGGTTACGTTTGAGCTTTTATAAACTTTAACCAAAAAAAGCAAGCTGAAATAACCACCCATACCAAACCTAACTGAAATCAGCTCCAAAGAATCTGGGTTTAGAGATTATTTTGGTCATATTTCCTAAAATTTGAATCGTTTTATTCCAAAAATAACTGATCTTGCCAAGCCCTGGATCGAGCCCCTAATTACTGCAGCCTTTCTGCTTCACAGCAATGACTTTACATAGCTGGTCCCAGGTCAGCCAGTGCAATTCACAGTGTTAAGCCAGGCCTCTGTTCTCCATACAGTGGAGAAGGGTAACCTCACAGTTACCAGCACACTGAGTAGGAAAAAAACCCCCAAACAAATCAAACAAACCTCCAAAATAAAAACAAATAAATAAAAACAACCAAAAATCCACAAGCAAACAAAAAACCACCACCAAGAGGAAAAGCCGGAGAGAGAGTTTTATAAAAAATTCTCCCCACCCTTCTGGGGGTTATCAATCCAGAATACTGACAAGCTGACTGCAAGCAGCTTATTGACTCATGAAGACAGGGCAATTCTTCTGAATAACTGCCCCAAGACCACCCCACAACTTCCCCACAGAGATCATCACCATTACAGCAGGAGCAACTTAGCTGTTTTAAAACAGATTTTGAACCACTACGGCTGGTAGTGGTTTATTAAGGATCTGAATCAATCACCGATTTATTTTACTACACGAAGTCACACTCATACCTTGAAGCAAGCCTGGCATAACTACAAGCACATGAGCAGCTCTAAGTTCAGGAGGAAAGCAGGCAGTTAGGCTGGGTGTGTCTTACATTAGATGCTTACAATGCAGTCAGCCTACTGGGATTCAAAGCCTGGGGCAGGAGCATATTGGTGGAAGAGATGGCCACTTCTCAGTCGCATTCTGTATGCTGAGCATCATAAAAGAATGTCAGTGCCCTAAATTTATTCTAATGACAAATATTCTGGATTTGCTCAATGTAGCTTTTTGGCTCAAGCAGACATTCACAAAATGCACAAAGTATTCAGGTAATTTATCCTCAAGCGTTATTACTGGACGAAATCAGATTAACACCCCGCTCTCTACAAGCAGTAGCAAGTTACATGTGGACAGAAAAAAAAAAAACTATAAACGAAACGGGAGTGGCTACACTGAGCAGATATCAAATGTGATTATTGAGGTAACAGTTTCCTGGCCAAGTCAACATGACATTAAGCATTATTTTTCAACACGAATATCGCTGAATCACTGTCAAAGCTCTATACTAGGCACCTCATCCACACCGCAGCTCCTGCTAGATCAGTCTTCTGAAAGACCCCTGGTATTAAAGCCATGAAACTATGTTACACATAATCAACACATCGCAGCGATAAAAGATTCACACTTGCCACCTGTATTAGTCTAACTAGAGTAGGATCAGATTTTGACAAAGCCTCTTGTCCTTTCATACAACCAGAAGACTTATCTAGCCAGTGTACCAGTCACAGTCATTCAAGGTTCCTGACTAACCTTAGCATCCTATCTTGCAGCCAGCAACTTCTTACCTGTCTATTTTAATTCAGCTGTAGGCACTAACCTAGTTTCCCCACTGGAAAAATTTAGGCTTAAATCTATAGTGGACTGTAGATTTATGTAAGCTAGGGCAAGTCAATTAACTGAGACAGAGAGACTATCTCTAGAATGAAAACAACAGGTGCTTCGGTAACTGACACTTGATTTCTCATTAATGTAAGACTGAAATGGCCTATACAACACATTTTTGAATAATCTACCCCATTAAGGGCCAACTTTATGGTACCAGAGTGATTAAATACATCTCTTCCACCTTTTTATTTTTTTAAATAAAATATACAGGCAATAATAAAGAACCTGACATCCTGTTTGCTGTCAATATTCAGAATTATAACTAAAAATATACTGATACATAGAAAATACTTCATAGAATCACAGAATGATTTGAGTTGGAAAGGACCTTTAAAGGACATCTAGTCCAACCCGCATTCATGAACATGTGATAACCTTTGTAGGCATCACAGAAATATACTACAGGATCATTAGAAATCCCTTATCGCTCACAGGCTATTCCAAGGTAAAAAACCCACAAAGAAAACCCCCCAAGGATCTTTTAATACATCTGAAAGATTTACCCTAAATACACGCGTTATCTCCTATCTGCAGTATTAATTTTTCTTTAAATGAGACTGGTCTACACTTTGGACAATTAAAATTAGCACCATAGTCACACAATGCAAACCGGCTATTTGATAAGAGTTCTGTATTAGCTAATACTCATAAATTATATGAAATTCGCATCTGTTCCATAAACTTCAGGCAAAAATAACTTGAAAAAAGGGCCAGACAATATGATGCTCAAAATCACAACATGAAGTGGAAACATTAATTCATTCATTAAGTGGGAGATGCAGAGATGGGAATACTTGATGAACTAAAAGACTCACTATGATGTTAAAGGTACAGAATGCACTAGAAGAAAAAAGAGCAACAGCAAGCAAGACTCTCAAGTAACACAATCATAGTTTCAACCAAGACTTGAATTAAAATTCAAACACACAAATAGCAGTTCTTCCCTTCAAGCTTCAGAGATATGGACTGTCTACTACAGAAATCCAACACGGAATGTAACTATTCAATAACCAAAGTGAAAACAAGCTTAAAGAGAACATAACAGAGTCACTGGGGAAAAAACCCCAAAACTTGTGCTTCACAAGATAATCAATCTCTTCATCCTTTATCTGTACGTATTTGCTTTTCCTCCCTGACAACTGGCTGTGATGAAGTGCAAAAAGACAACATACTTCAACTACGGGACACGTACCTTTAAGCATCCAAGTAAGAAAACTAGTATATCCAAGGATCCTGTAAAAACCTGGGGCAAATAAACTGTTCCAGATAGAAAGTCAGGCCAAGAGATAAAATTTTGGTACTTCTGACTGTCCTCAGACTTTCTCCGATGACCTCTTTTGTGAATTCAAGAGCATGAGCCAGAGAGGCATCTGTATCACCTGCTTAAGCTTTGGCAGCATTAACGTGCTCACCTGACCCTTAAAAAGCAGAGCCACAATGAACATGTTATGGCATTGTTCCTTCCAAATCAAATTTATTGAAAAAGTGGTCAAAGCATATTTGATATTCAGAACATGAGGAAGTATCTCACTTCCTTCTGCCAGTGAAACAAATTGATGAGATCATTTTAATCAGAAAAAAAATAAAGTACTTTGTGTAAGCTTATTTCAATTTTTAAATGCTTCTTTAAAAATACACTGGATTAAAACTAGACAAGCGATTTCAAGAACACTTAAGTGTGATGTGAATATCAAGACTTTCAGTGAACTTCACTACTCTGGGAAGGCTGAAAAACATGCAGTTCCACCTCACAACATGCAGTGATGCCTGCCATTAAAGGATACTATTAAACAAAACTAACCAAAAATTACAAACATTTCAGGAGCATGGCACATGTAAAGGTTACAGCCTAAAACATATAAATTGGAAGCAATGTTTAATTTCATCATGTAAGAGGTGAGAAAGATTGACTTTCACCAGCACATCACATATACATATTTGACATCAATAGGCATATAAATTTATGTTAAAATGCTTCTATTCCACAGAAAACAGGCGACTGGGAGAAATCCCTTCTTATATGTATTTCTGCCACTACCATGCTTAGGCTGCTGGGTTTTTTACCATTTGTTTTTATTGGGGAAGGGGACAAAAAAAAAAAGAAGAGAGAATAGGAGAGCTGCTTTAGAAGTGCAAACCTCTGTCTCTACCAACATGAGAAGCAAACTGCCTGTGCAACATGCCTGGTAGCATGACAAAGCAGGAAATGCTAACCTAAACTTTGGATCCAAATTTGGATGCACACTCACAGGCCATTCCAGTGCACAGTTTATGACCCCAGAAAGCCAAGACAAAAGTCATGCTTGATGGACTTTGATTTTTGAAGGCAAGGAAATCCAGTAATGATCTTCAAAAAACAACTGGAAAATAAAACTGCTCAACAATTTCAAGAAAACAGAATGCATCCCTGCAAAAGCATAATATAGGCAATGCTAGGGGACAGCATTTCTTATGTGATTGTTGTGGGGTTTTTTAAGCTTAACAGATCTTAGACATAGATAACCACATACATAAGGAGTCAGTCTACAATGTGTGACAAAAACAAAGCTGTTGTGTGCCTACAAACACAATTAGACTTGATCTCCTAGGTATGCTATTCACATCTATTCGGAATACTGTAGTATTTAAGCCATTATAGCAAAACATGCCAATCCCTACAGACCAACACAAAGTTTTACTGCATGAACACATCAGCAATACTGCTCCTGTGGATCTAACCGCACATTGAGAGAGAACTAAGAAGTAGCAGTTAACCTAAGATTGTATTATTTGACGGTCATGCATGTTATGAACCAAACCCTAGGAAAAAAACACCTGTGGTGTCTAAAAATAATGCCATTATATGCAGGACCCCTTCCAACTTGCTGGTCAGAAATAGGTATTTCCAGCCCTTAGCATTTTTTAAGTTCCAAAAATATTCTTAATCAGTCGACTTCCATTTGGGTTTTTTTGGTATCAAAATTCCTTAGTTATTCTTTTGTACATATGTGAAATGCACTGCAGAAAAAACAGGCTTTCACCAAGACTGCACACAGCCTGGTAAGTCGTTAAAACAGTGTTTCTTATATTAGTCTAAATCCAGAGAGCACCTTATCTATCACTGTGAAAGAAAAATATCTATCCCAAGTCCACTTGGATTACAGAAACAATATAATTGGCTTTTTTGTTTCGAAACAACTAAGTTAGCATGTACTTTTGTTATGTCGCATTTTTTAAAAGCCAAACTCATCCCTAAGCCAGTTTTACCTTATCAATAATAATTACAATGCTGAAGAATATGTGCAAGATACTCTAGTGAGATAAAAAGCTCATAAAAAGCTTATGTTATTGCAAAACACTGTTTCTAGCCACAATATTAAAATGAAATTTTACCTTGAAAAAATTTGGCAAAAATACCTTGATATACCAACTCAAGCACTCTGAAATCCACTCAGATAAGTACATTTTATCCTCTCAAACCTCATTCTATGCAATACTGCTGAAAAAATAGTAAGAGACCTTCATTATGCAAATAACAATAGGCAAGGTGAAACACACAGAGCATCAGAGCTTTAGCAATTTCAAACATCCATCAGATTCAAGTTTTGGAAGTGCTGCGTTGGTCCTTTGCATGTGAATATCAAAACACCACTGATACATATTTTACCTACCTTAAATTCAGAGCTCGGTATTAGAAACTTCACTACAAACTGCAAACAACTGAACTACCTGGATGGTTAAATTCAACCATTTGTTTACATTTTACTGTATTTTAATGATAGCTACATTTTTCATGGTTTCTGTTTCCACAGAAAGAGGGGCACATCTATTAGTACTTAATCCATCAACTCTAACAAGCTGCACATTTGCCTCACTGGAAACTATTTGGTTAAACTGTGACTACACATGTACTGTTGAATAAGCCCTGGTTGCAAGATTTAGCAGTGTATTCCATGAGGACAGAAAATCTGTTAGTAAAAGCCTTGGTATTCCACACTACCTGCAACAACAGAGAAGCTGAACTGGGGAAATATGACAAAGAGAAGTCAATTAGTGAAGTGCAAAATGGGCTAATGAAGGATGTTTTGTGCAATATGACAGTGAGCCTTTACTGAACTTAATGTGTTTAAATTCCTTACTTCCTGAAGCCATCCAAATCCTCTATTTTTCCCTAAGCTTTCTATAAAAACGCGGAAGGTGAAAAGGACCACTATTTTTAGCAAACACTAAACACTGACACCTTATTTGAAGGTTCATTTTTCTGCTATCATAATCAGCACAAAGCATACTAATGGGGAGAATAACTATTATCAGACTCAAGCAACATGATACAGAATTTATCAATCTGAAAGTGCTGAAAAAATTAAAGGAATAGTCACCTTAGACCTTCACAAAAATGTGGACCTAACAACTCTCAGAAAGACAAAGGGTTTATAAAGCCATACCATAGCATTAATATCAGAAACAGCTCATGAAAAAATTTTGCATGTTCTTGATCATGTAAATGCTTTGACATGGGCCCTTTAAGGTCTGAATGTGAGATACTGAGATCAGCTAATACAGCTGTACACTTGGTAACTCAATCCTCATGAGCAATTAGGTACTTATTTACTGAAAAGTTAATATGATAAATACTCATATTAAAAATCCAAATATTAATGTTGCAACAAAATAGGAAGCAGGAGATTTTCCTCAATTTCAGAATGACCGTTCAGCCATCACTCTTGGTCAGGAGGAGGTCAGCTGATGGAGAACTCCGGTCTACTTCGAAAGAAACCAAGTAATAGTGAGTCACACTGCCATTTAAATAAACAGTTCACACTCAGTAGGGGGACAAGACATCACGCTGTTGGATGACATAACCAGACAATCCCACCAAGCTTGTATCATGTCTTGTCATTTGTACGTATAATAAAAATCTGTCTTACAATTCATACATGTGCAACAAAGTGGATCTTGGCAAGTATCTTAGAAACTTGTCAATACACGAAAAAAGCCAAGCGTGATAGCCAAAAGATGTTAAGCCAGAGAAATTTTCCAGAGAGAAGCTTAATAGAAGTTCAGATTTATTACTTCACATAATACCATACCTAAGATCACCTAAACGCTTCATTTTTGTAAAACTACCTTTTCCTCCCACTCTAAGATAATCACTCTTCAATCGCTTCTTTTAGTTACATACTCCAGTATTTCATAGTCTTAATATTCGTAATGGCTTTTCAAAAAGCAAGTCAGCACTGTATCTTCTGAGTGAAAACTATTCCAAATACAACTGAGCATTCTGATCACTTTTATTATCCTGAATTTGTATGTTCCTCACACCATGTATGTTTAAATACCTGTTTATCTTGAGCAAATTTTAGGTAGTAGACATGAATAACTGGAAGTTGACACGATACCACAACGAAGTGCTCAAAGACCAATGTGAAGTTGAGGAAAGTTAACTGCCTTGGATGTCATCCCGTGAACATGAAAGGACCAGTTAAGTGCTCCAGAATTTGATCTGATTTATGAAAAAAACACTACTTTTATTAGTAGAGCCAGAATGGGAATGTGTGACTTCAGCAGCAGCAGCGTCCGCACTTGCAGTATATTAATCTATTTTTGTAGACACTAAAAGAGTTAGAATTTCTATTCAGTCACCTGCGTGCATATGCGAATGCCTCTTCAACAACCAGCTTCACATGTGGAAAGAGCAAAAAAACACGCATATGCAAGGGTGGCTTCAGGCCCAGATAGAGACTCGTAACCAAAACAGATAAGACAAAGTCATGGCTGCACTAAGAAAAGAGCAGTTATTTGCAGTAATGAACCCTACCAGTGAGTCAAAGCAGTCACGACAACTCAGCTGCCCACTTGATTGAGTAGTTGAGCATCGCTGGTTCACTTAGAGCAAATTATTTGACATGGGTTTAATTAGAGTGTTATAATTACCAGTAACAATGGGAAAGAGCAAGTATTTTGTGTGTGCGCCTACAGTGGTAAGTATTCAAAAAAGCTTTGTATAGCTCATGTAACTAAACAAAAACATCAGAAAACAGGAAAGATTAGCACACAGATGTATAAGAGGACAGCAGATGGTAATAGACAAAAAAATTACCATGTGTGGAAGTAGCACTTCTTAAGTTTCATCACTAAACTGGCATTTTAAAAATGTTTAAGCTCACTTGATCACCTAGTGGCAAAGCCATACAATGCAATGAGAGAAATTTCCTTCCCAAACAAACATGGCATGTTATCACATAGACACTGCTTAGGCTGGAAAGGCAATGGGGAGAAAGGGGACTTATTTTCACAACCACATTCTCCTGTTAAATACCAAGAGCAGCAACTAATCCTCAGACAGTAGAGGGAGCATCACAGGAGAACCAACAAAAAGGGAGAGAATCAAGTTAGTACACCCCACGTAAAAAATACACGACATACATTGCCCAATCTTCATAATGTCCTTTATGGAAAACAAATCCAGGGTCTGATCCTGGCCCAGAAAGAACCGGGCACACTTCCTAAAGCCCATGTTCAACCTAGAGGTTCCGTCTTTTAGCAACTCATACTACTAAGCAAGAGAATGCTTTGGGCCCACCCCAACAAGAAGTCCTGCTTTAAACAGCTGTAATTAGCTGTTTTTAGAAAAGCACAGTTTCTCAAGGCTCTGATACAACAGGCAGATTTATAAACATACAGGTATAAAGAGAAAAGTTGTAGTGAACCCATTGGAAAGAAAGGGCTCTGAAGAAGTTGTGCTCTGCTCAGTACTTTTGGACACGTGGCAGTGTTGGAAAACAGCTCATCTCCCAAATTCTACTTAATGGATTATACAGCACTATAAACAGAAAGTAAAGTTCTCATGACCCCACCAGGCTCACTAGCCAAAATTCTGAAGCACAAACTTGATACAAAAGAAGACAAAGTTTAACCGAGAAGGTCAACTTGGAGGCTACGTTACAGTTTAAAAACTGAAAAATAATTGATGCCAAAAACAAAAAAAGGAAAGAAAAGTTGGGTATCAAACTACAGTCAGTAGTGCAGAAGACTGCACTTCTTCAAACTGTCTGAGCTCTGCTTACTTGTGAAGAAGCCCCCATACTGAGTGTTTCATGAAGATGCCACTTTGGACAACTAGCTAATGGAGCTAATTCTTGTCTCTGGGAAGTTTGTGTTTTACCATTTTTTCCACCTATTAATTGTCAACCTACCTGCCCATAGTTGTCTATGCCAGTTACTAATCTATTTAAGTTTAATAAATCAAAAGCTGTCCTTAGGGACTGGCCAAGAGTCGTAAGTCCTTCAGCTTGAAGGTTTTTCAGTTCATTCATAAACGTTGCATGGTTTTCCTTCCAGCCAGCCTGAAAAGAGAAACGTGAGAAGACTTATTCTCCAGATATGAGCTTTGCTTTCCAGTTAAGACTACAAAGTGCCTTCTTTGGTGCATACAGCTCACTACAGATGCTAACAAAACACCTCAGAAATAACTAGTATTTAGTGTTATTCCATAAAGCCTGAAAAGACGTACTTCTCTTGAATCTTAGAGCTCCCTAACAAATTAAGATCTTTTTTTAATTTGTTTCAGAGGACAAATTCGTGTGAAGTCACCAATGCACAAACCTCGCAGCTATTTACACTGCTCTACCACAGCCCTTTCCACGCAGAAGCCGACTGCACTGCGAAGCGACCTCCAACAGGTTCACCGTCCTGTGTCATGTGGACCCACCGCCCCCTTCCCTCCCGCGGTACGTCCACC
>NW_010416887.1:18737-51331 GCF_000710305.1 Buceros rhinoceros silvestris | reverse complement strand
TAATTTAAATATAATTTAAATATAATTTAATTATTGCATCTTGTAATGCATTAATCTTCTAAGATTTTCATAGCTTTGAACAGAGACATCTCGCACTAAAATTTAAGTGCCAGAATCTGAACTAATTTGTATCACCATGTATTAAAAATAGCTGTTAAAATCACTTGACAGGTGTCAGAATCTGTGCTTCACTCTCTCAAAGTGTGTTATTAATTGGACTAGCATGAGGATGATACAGAATATGTAGTAACTTCTGAAAATAATAATACTATCTTTCTTCTTGGAGTCCTTTAGACACAATTTTCCATTGAACACTGATATTCTACTATGGCATTTCCTTACTTCAGATACTCTAGATTACTTTCCTGAAGCCATGCGAAGCAGAACCTTTCAGAGTTGAATGACATCTTGGAGATTAGTTAAAGATATTTCTTAGGTGCACCAGAAAGAAATAATAAAAATTTCAAACATCTCCCTAGCACAATTTTAGAAAAGCACTGGACATGCTTAGCAGTTTTTCTGTTTTTCTTAGTTGTCTGCCTATATTTCAGCCTCTTGCTTAATGGTATGTGAAACTGAGGAAACAATGCCTAAATCTCAATTCTTTGAGCAATTCTGTTTTCTAGATTGGCTTTGTTTATATCTATCTGACTCTTGTTGTACTGAGTTCAATCTGAAAATCAGAAATACAGACTAAGTTTACAGAACTTTCCCTAAAGAGAAAATCTGGGTTTTAAACTCTCCTCAGTTTAAAATGTATTGGGCCTTCTCCGTAGTAGGGCAGAAGAGATGTTCTAATAAAAGCAACACTATTTTCAGTATTCTAGTCATTTCAACAGTTGTTTCTGTTGTTAGCTAATTAAGGCAAATCCTTCCCTGAAAGACACATTGTATTCTTGAAAAGCCAGATGGCTCCTGAGCACCCCAGAGCTGTACAACACTTACATGGCTTACTAACCCCATCTTCTCCTCTTTTGTCTCTCACAGTCAACCCAGAATGAAGTCAGGAATACAACATTAATTTTGTCAAACGGGGGAAGTCTTATTCTACTGGATAGGATCCTAATCAAGAAGTATAAAATGTTTGTCAAGTTTCTGATTCTTGAACTGTCTCAATATTCCATCTTAGGCGCTTCATGGATTTTAAAAAATGAAGCTACATATTGACATACTTGCTGAGGGTTTCCCCATTCATCTTTCAGATTCTAAAATTCTGTATTCTTTACTTATCAGTATCTGGTTTTCAGCTGGGCACATGGGCTTCACCTGTTCTTAAGTTAGTTTTTCTGTACAGATGAGACCACCTCGTGCAATGTAGGAAACATGAGCCCTTCACCCCCAATATGAGAATCCTCATACATCAGACCCCACATTCCTGAACAAATGATCTGTATTCTAAGGCAAATTCATACAAAACTGAATCAATTCAGACATCTAAGGCCACAACAAGAATTTAAACAACTAAAATTTACTTGGTAGGTATAGCTTGTTGGAGTCCTTAAAGAACGCAGAAGCTCAAGTTTATCAGCCCATGGCAGCTAAACAAGTTTAAGCCATTAACCACTATTTTTTCTTTAAATCTTTCTATAATCTCATCTCTTCGTCATCTACACTGTGAGGAGTTTAGAGGACCTAAATCATCATTGCAAATTCCATTTTTGAAGCAGGGCCAGTAGTTTTCAGGTATTGAAAAACAATACTCATAAAGCCTAATGTTCTTTTGCCTATATCTATACTGGCCACTCTTTTTTTCTGTTGCATTTCTGCTGACTGAATCTGCATCTCATTCAAGCAGCAGAATATGACTGTAAGGGAAAAAGAAAATACTTGAGATACATTTTTTAATGTAAACTCTGATAAAGCTGAAGAGTTAAAATCATGGCTAATTTTGTGTGTGAATATTTATAATAATTTCAGGATGACTATGCTCTTTATTGAATATTTAGGAACAGTATTGTAGCAGTTATGGTAAGAGTAGGCAGTAGGGAACAGAGTGAATATGAGAAAATATATTTAAAGATTAGAGGTATTAGCTTTTTAACACCAGGAAAAGAGCTGGCATTAAGACCTCTAAGTCATTTTGAAATGGATTACAGGAGTTTGTAAGGAATACTGGTGCAGCATAATGAACAGTCCTGCACATACTCCAGAGCAGTGTGGGAACCCAAAAGAGTAGGTCTGTTTAATCTCTAAAATCTCTGATTTTCTGGCATAGTTACATAATTACAATTATGTACAATTACATAATGTATAATTAAAATTATGTATAATTGTAAGTGCATGTGTGTAATTACAATTATGCATAATTACTTAATTATAGTAACATTCATGTTTCTGAAGATCTAGCACCAGTTCAATGCAACAAATTCTGGTTTTTTTACTGAGTAGAAGGAAAAAAAGCACAGCCATCATGCAACAGGATGTAAATCCAAAGTAGCCACATTAAAAGAAAGAAAAAATTCCACAGTTAAGAAGAATAAAGGGCTAATATAGAACAATTCTTTTACTATTGGAACATAAAAGAAAAGATAAATGTCATTCATTCAGCCCACGATGAAGAGCAATACAACGCTTACAAACCTCTTTTGTCATTCCCTCTCCCTCTTTTTTTATCTGTAGACATACGTTTTGAGTCTTCAATGTATGAAAATACATAAACAAAAACGTATGAAATATGCCCTATACATAAAGATTAAATGTACCCTATACATAAAGATTAATTTCATTGTCATTGACTCTCTTTGATCAAAAAAAGAAAAGAAAAAGTAAATTTAAAAAATACTTCGGTCTACTCAAAACTTCGTATTCAGTATTATTTAACTGGCTGAAGTACTACTTTATTGAAGATTATTATTTTGAGGTTAAACTTAAATAATTTGATTTGAATTTAAATAATTTCATTCTGAAGAGAATACTTGACCATCTAAACTTTCAAGTCAAGCTGATCCTCAAATATAATTTCTATGTATAATTTCTATGTCACATTATTGAATTAACACAGCTAAGTTACTTACATTGGCAGGTTTGGGGTTTTGTGTTGGTTTTTTGTCTGTTTATTTGTTTCAAATTTTGAAAAGATAATTTAGAATTTGGCATGGCGTGCCAGATTTTTTTAAATGAATGTTCATAATTTTCATTGAAGAATCATACTTAACAATCCCATACAGTCTTTTGACTTTTGCCACTCCAAAATAGAATTCAAAGGAAAAAAATTCAAAAACCAACCAAACAAATTAAGACTTTATAAACAATATTTCACATTGCACCATAGCACAGTCTTTAATCTAGTGTAGCTACTTCAGTGTTACAGTGCCAGTTTATTCTATGTTTTATTGCTTTCTATTAACTTGCTCTGAGCAGCCTTTGAAAACTAGAAATTACTTCACTTGTGTTACGAATTAATGCCACGGAATTTATATTATTTCTCTTTTTGTCTATGGAATAAGAAAAATTGATAACTCCCTCACCAAGAATATATACACATCTACAAAGATTCTGATATATGAACAAGATTAAGAACACCTCTTCTTTGTGTTTTGATCTAATTTCTGGGTTGTATGAATGTACTCTTTTCAGGCAAAGAGGCGAGGCAAGAAGAGATGAAAAGAGACTGGAAATCATTACCAAAGTTTAAACCCTTTGTTTTAATTACCATAATTACTTAAAATGGTACGTTTAAGACTGACGTTAACTCATTCTGTAACAAATAAAACAAAGTACAGACATGTTTCTGTGTTTACACTTAGAGAGACGAATCCCACATTCTCATACATACATACATTTACAACTAACACATTTAATAAAGACTTCCTTAGGCATCATTCACTGAAAGGCTCCACAGCTCTATCTGTGTGCAAAGTGGACTGCTGCTCCATTCTGCTATTTTCGTTACATTTGTTTTTTAACTTACATCTCAGCAGAAACGATGGGATTTATCTGAACCAGTGCAGAGAACTCGCTACATGTATCTAGTTATCCTAGGTTGTTAATGTAGTATTTACAGGACAGAATGCCTCATGCTGAACAAGACACCCAAAATTTCTTAGATGAAGCAAACAAGAGTCCATTTGTATTCCTTCTCCACTGAATATTAGCAAAATGTTAGATGTAGCTGTCTAGAATAAGTTGGACCTCAGCCTGTATTAAGCTCGCAGTATTTCTCTAATGTATTACAAAATTATCTATCACCAGCAAACTCTGCCCATGACAAAGAAAGATTTCTGGGAGACACCTGGTATTAGAAGAACAATCGTTTTTCAGAATTTGAGTGTACATTGAGTACAAAATTAAATTATATGAACTGGCTTACTTCAATACACTCAAAGGCTGTAGTTCTAGGAATGGATAGCCAATTCCAGACTGACTCAGACACTTAGCCAGCTGCTGAGCAATGTGAAATAGCAGAGATCTACTGCTTAACACTTTTATTTAACAGGATTTTGTTCATAAGATGTAAAAAAGGAAAACAGTATTCTCAAAAGATGACGGTCTTCTCTCAGCAAATAGGACATCTCCAGAAATAAAATAAAACAAAAGAAAAGTATAAAACTCAACTAATCTTCTAAAGATGCAACAGAAATATGACTAACAAACATGTATACATTGATTTGACTAATGTTGCTGCAATAACGCAGTTAATAGAATTAATTTTCAATTTCTGGAGTTAAAAGGAAGATAAACTTCATGTTTTATCTTTGGCTCCTCTTTTTTTTTTTTTTTTCTTTTAAAATTCTGGGTAATATTGAATTAAATTGATTATACTAACTATAAATTTTCATAAAGATACAAATTAATATTCCAAGACAGAATTAGAAGGATATCTAAGACTCAAACTAGCAGAGTTTCAGATTGAATTTGATTTTAAATAAAATTTAAAGATCTCAGAATATTAGTAAGTTAGGCTCTGCACAGATAAGCTTTTCACGTGCAGTTTTGGAAGCAAGAGGTGTTCCACCACCAGTCCTCCAATGGCAACAATTACTTCTGCCATTTTGGCAGTGGTATGTGCAAAATTCTGTATCAGCAAAGACAAACTAGGCACTAATTGGGCAGTAAATTACTAGGACTTACCAAATGGCCATGCATATGGTGGAGATATGAAAAACAAGGATTATCTCTTCTGCTGATGGAGATGTCAAGTTGTTAAATTTATTTGTACCATCTGGGAGAATAACAAAGAGCAGTTCCCTTCCTCCCAGCTCTTCGTGGAGAGAAGAGTAGCACACCCTCCACTCTGGCATGCTCCCTTGTTTATAATTGTACATATCCCTCCTTTCCTCAGTGTTGAAATTTATTTTTACCATCTGGGAGAATAACAAAGAGCAGTTCCCTTCCCCCCAGCTCTTCGTGGAGAGAAGAGTAGCACCCCCTCCACTCTGGCATGCTCCCTTGTTTATAATTGTACATATCCCTCCTTTCCTCTCTCTCTCCTTTTAGAATAGAAGAAACAATTTGACACTCTGTGTACACTGAGTTGGCCTCTCATTTCAAGTTATAAAATCTGATTGCAAGAACTGCACTGATAAATAATAAAATAATAAGATGTGAGTTCTTTTCAATCGTCTTCAGTCAAAATGAGTAATACTAGTGTCAGAGGTTCATATGGGAGGCCTTTTTGAACTTGGTTAACTTTAACCGGTTAAAAAGTGTTTAAAAATTGAGCAACCCTATCAGCAGTAGTGGTGATGGGAATTTTTTCAGTAAATGTGGTGGGTTGATCTTGGCTGGATGTCAGGTGCCCCCAAAGCCACTCTATTATACTTTCTCTTCAGCTGGGAGAGGGAGTGGGTTGAGATAAGGACAGGCAGATCACTCAGCAATTACCATCAAGGACGAAACAGACTCCACTTGGGTGAATTAATTTGACTCATTGCCAATCTAAAGTCAGAATACGATAATGAGAAAAAAAAAAAAATCTCAAAATACATTCCTTCCACCCCTTCCTTCTTCCTGGGCTCAACTTCACTCCTGAGTTCTCTACTTGCTCCCCTCAAGCAGCACAAGGGGAATGGGGAATGCAGGTTGTGGTCAGTCTATCATGTGTTGTTTCTACCACTCCTTCCTCCTCACATTTGTCCCCTGCTCCAATGTGGGGTCCTTCCTATGGAAGACGGTTCTCCACAAACTTCTCCAAAATGGATCCTTTCTGTGGGATGCAGTCATTCATGAACAGACTGCTCCAGCGTGGGTCTCCCACAGGGGTCACAAACCCTGTCAACAAACCTGCCTCTTTATGGGCTCCTCCCAACAGGGTCACAGGTACTGTCAGGAGCCTCATCCAGTGCAGGCTTCCTATGAGGTCCCAGCCTCCTTCGCTCAAGCATTGGGTCATTCACAGGCTGCAGGGTGTATATCTGCTCTGCCATGGAACTCAGTGGGCTGCAGGAGGACAGTCTACTTCACCGCAGGCTACAGGGGAATCTCTGCTGTGGTCCCTAGAGCACCTTCTCCCCCTTGTTCTTCACTGACCTTGGTTTCTGCAGGGTTGTTTTTCTCACATATTCTCATTCCTCTCTTTTGTCTGCTGTTGAGTGGCAGTTTTTTCCCCCTTCTTAAATATAACAGAGACACTACCAGCATCACTGATTGGGTCAGCTTTAGCAGCGGTGGGTCTGTCTTGGAGCCAGCTATTTCTGACTCTATTGGACATGGAGGCGGTTTCTGTCGTCTTCTCACAGAAGCCACCCCTGCAGCCTTCCCTGATACAAAAACCTTGTTACATAAACCCAATGAAGTCAAACAAAGGAAAGAGCAATTTCTCTTTCCTACTACCACCTTTCTAAAGCAAAAGACTGATCCGCTCTCAATGACACCGAAATTGGTCATTTGCATTGGTCCACTGTTAACAGTAGCTTTCCAAAGCTGACCCCAAATTCCCAGTGGCATAAGTCCAATGAATGCAAGCCACAGGGGTTTCTTGTTTAATAATTTATAGACAGTTTCATTAATTTTACATGTCGAGCACCATGTACCCCATATACTTGCAGACAGGCTAATTACCTTATAACATATGCTAGGCACACACTCAGATGTCAATCACTAACAGTATTTTTTATTAAATCCCTGTTATATGTCTCATATTGTCAGTTTGGACATACTCTGTTTTCTTTTTAAAATATCAGAGCTGTCTTGTGTAGATTTTTTTAGTTTTGATTGACTTCATGCATCCCTCTCATTTAGTCTATTATTTAGCTACTAGTTAGTCATAGACACGTACATCTATGCTTTTTATGTCAGTTATCTGATTTGGGGAAATATTTTTTTTTTTTTTTTAGTCTGTATTTTTGAGGTCAGGGTGGAGTGAATGCAAGAATACCTTCTGGCTCTGCTGGGTTCAGAACTTAACGTGTTTCATTCATAATGAAGCAGAGTGCCAGTTAAAAGGTTCACAAGTTGTTTCAAAGTTCTCATAGCCTTGTGACCTCGTCAGATTGATATGAAGAGTAATGAAATATAAGCAAGAGAAGCATATATGCAGTCGTACAGAACATCACATCATTTCCCACAAATACATGCTTAGTGTGGTGCAGCTGAGGAAAGTGAAGGGAAAGCTAAAAGTTAATACCAAGGGGAAAACAAAAGAAGAGAGAAAAAATGGAATAGTTAGAAAAAATGGAAAAAGTAATGCTTGTATCCTAGGGCTGGGTTACAACTGATAAATGAATGTAATGGTTTTACTTCCTCATCCTGTCATTTTTTTCCCCCTAGAAAACCAAGATCAAACCAAGACCAAACCAAGAATTATATAATTGGATTTAAATGCTATCACTTTAAAATCAGGGAAAAAATAAGACAGGCAGTTTTAGGCGGAGCATTGGAATTCTTTTGAAAGGACAAGAATTTTTCATTCTGACTTAAAACCACCAAAACCGGATAAGGCTAGTATTATTCCCTCTACTTCACAGCTGGCAGCTTGTACCCAAATACTGTGTAAAAGAATCTGGAAACATTATATCCACTGCAGCCTTCTTATTCAACTTTTTTCCTTCCATCTTTGTCCTAAATTGATATATCAAAATTTTAATAGGGTTTTCCAAATACTAAAAAGCTAAAATACAAACACTTTCCAAAATTCTTACTGAAGTTAGTATTGCAATAGCATTAAAAAAAAACAAAAACAAAACCAAAAAATCCCAACATTGAAGAATGCCTGTTCTCATGTATTTTTCTAACCTGTTGTGTTGTGGTGGGTTGACCTTGGGCAGCTACCAGACACCCACCCAGCTGCTCTCTCACCCCCTCTCTTCAACAGGATGAAGGAGAAAATAAGACAAAAATGTTTGTGGGCTGTGATAAATACAGAGAGTTTACTTATTAATTGCTGTCACTGTAGAAGAGTCTCAACTTTGAGAAAAATAATTTAATTAATGGCTAATTAAAAATAGAGTTGGGTGGTGAGAAACAAAGACAATACTGAAACCCCCTTCATCCCACCCATCTTCTCTCCAACTTCATTCTTTTATTTCTGACTCTTCTACCTCCTCCCCATCCTAGAGCACCTCCTTCCTTCTCTCACCTTGGTGACTGCAGGGCTGTTTCTCACATTTTTTTTTGTCACTCCTCAAACACTGATGGGTACATTTTGTCATTTCGTAAATATGCTTTTCCCAAAGTGCCACCACCATGGCTGAGGGGCTTGGCCATACCCTGCAGCGGGTCAATTGTAGATGTCTGGAACTGGCTGTGACAATGATGAAGAAAATAAAAGCTTTCTTAAACATACAAGTGAAGTACAGTAATGGAGACTTCAGCAATTTCCATCAGCTTTCCATTGAAGCACCTTTATTTTCTATTCAAAACAGAGAGAAAACTATTTTCTTTTTTCATACAGTTGTAAGACGTAGTGAAACAGGTTGGCTTTCATCTGTTTACTGGAAAAAACACCTTAAATGTCACTAATGAAGGGTTAATAATCTGTGTAACATAGAAACAGGTGGCAATTTTCTTGGTTTTATGTATTCAGCTTATCTTGGGGTAGATGTCTTAGCATGATTGTAGGGTGTAAGCCAGTCGTTCCCAATGTTTTTGTAGATGACTGTACTTTAAAAATTAGAGAGTCTTGCAGTTGTGCTCTCCATCACTCCTTAAATTAAAGGGATTGCCTGAGAATTTAGGAATGACGTTAGGAAAATCAAAGCTCAGATGAGGTTGAGGCTTGCAAGGGATATCAGGGATAAAAATAATATCTTTTACCACTGTGTTACTATTATAAAGCTGAAAGAAGAAAATATAGGTTCATTGCAGAATGGAGTGGCTGAATTTAGTGACAGTGGACGCAGTAAGGCTGAGGTATTCAATGCCTTCTTTGACTCGAGTCTTCACCAAGAAAGTTTCCCAGGCTTCTATGATTAATTGAAGGCTTCGAGGAGAGGAGAGCGACCAGCAGTGGACGGGGATCAAGCCAGGGGTTACTTGAGACGTTTAGACATGCATTAATTCCCTGATACCCAATGGGATTCATCAAAGAATGTTGAGAGAGCTGTTGGAATTCCCTGTGAGGTAGCTTTCTACCATCTTTCAAAGGTGATGGATACCAGAGGAGGTCCCAGATGACAGTAGCTTTGATAATATTAGAATTAACCACCTAATTAGCATTTCTTACATAACATTTTCCATATGAAGTTTTGAAAGTGCTTTATAGTGGACTGGACAAAGCCCTGAGCTTCCTGTACTCACCTCAGAGCTGACCGTGCTTTGAACAGAAGTTTAGATTGGAAACCTCCCGAGATCCTCTCCCACCAGAAAAAATCTGCAAGCCTATGATCCTTAAAGATATAGAGTGGACAGTTTTAATTATTGTGGAAGTACTTATGCTTTTTTAAACACTTCAGTGAATTTGAAGTTTGAGTTTCTATCAGAGATACAGTACCATCTCAGGTAGTTTAGGGCAACAAGCTTAGTCAGAATTCATTAAGAAAAAAAGTACAATCAAAGCAAGATGTTTTGATCAGCATTATTAATTCTTTGTGACATCCTGAACAGCATTAAAACCCCATAAAAGTGGGAATCCATAAGAGGAAAATAAGACAGCAATGTAGGCTTTGATTCCCTTTAATCATCCAGTTCACTTAAATTGCTTATAAAACAGAACCTTTGACTGGTGAAGAGAGGTCCTATGTGGTTTGAAGATATTATTTCTTCATCTCTGCATTAGATTACTCATATATAAAGCTGGATAAATTTCATTCCTTTTTCATTTTAGTTATTTTAGAGTTATTTTAGATTTATTGTAAAAAGTCCATTAGAAGGTGGAAATCATTGAGTAATACTTTTAAAATATTTTTTCCTTTTTTTTTGCACAACCAAGAAAGCATTACAGCAACTAAAGAGATTAGTTAACTTACAAGGAGCACTTACCACGCAGTTCAGGGGGATGAGATTATTTGGGATTCATGGCTTGGCTTCGCGAACGAAGATCTGGGAAGGGCTTTTCCCACTCTCACTGCAAGCGATGAGTGCACCCTTCGGGGCTGCGCGGTGGATTTTTCAGGTGAGGCGCAGCGTGCGCGGAACTGGCTCCACCCTTTACACCTGAGGTTCATCTGCCAGGGCCTAGCGAGCTTGGACGGTGACAGCGAAGTCCTCAGGTCGTAGATTTGGTTAGAGTGTCCTTCTCTTAGATGGATGCCTTACAAGGCTAAACGAGCTCCATCTGCCCGGGTTTGGAGTCAGAGTTGTCCTTCTCCTAGGATGGCTGCCCGAAGGCTGGTGAGCCCATCCTGCCCGTGGACACACTTTGTCTGACCCTTCAGTTGAGATCTGTCTGGCTTGGGAGACCCTACCGGAGGCATATGCCACCACCAGCAGAGCTCTCAACCTCACAAGGGCACGCAAGCTCTTTCCCAACAGCAAGGGGGTGCCCGTGAAAGAGTCGCTGCTCTACCTCCGGACATCACAGCCCCAGGCCCTGGGTGGCCGTGGCCTGCCAAGAACGGGAGTCCTGGAAGTCATTTGGGGTATGTATACACTATAAAGTGCCTTTGCAGACTATGGAGGATCCTAGTAGAAGCAAATATTCTGCACAGAAGTAAAAACAAAAGACTAATTTTTTTTTTTTTTCTTCAAGTGCAACTGGTGTGGCAGGTGTAGCCCACCCTGACAAGGACCTGACAAAAACCAAGGCTTGCAAAAGTACCGATTAAGATCAGCTTGACCCTCAGGGCTATTGCTTGGCGCCTCAGGGTCTAGACTATATTAACCTGCTTCTGCTTGGTGTTTCACAGAATCACAGAATCATCTGGTTGGAAGAGACCTTTAAGGTCACCCAGTCCAATCATTCACCCTGCATTGCAAGAGTCCCTAAACCATGTCCATCAGCGCCAAATCCACATGTCTTTTCGACACTTCCAGGGAAGGTGACTCCACCATCTCCCTGGACAACCTCTTCCAACGCTTAACGACCCTCTGTGTAAAGAAATTTTTCTTGATAGCCAACATAAATTTCCCCGGAGACAACTTAAGGCCATTTCTTCTCATTTTGTCATTTATAACATGGGAGAAGAGACAGACCTCCAGCTGCCTACAACCTCCTTTCAGGTAGTTGTAAAGAGCAAATAGGTCTCCCCTGAACCTCCTCTTCTCCAGACTAAACAATCCCAGTTCATTCAGCCGCTCCTCATAAGAGAAATTCTCTAAACCCTTCACTAGTTTTGTTGCCCTTTTCTGAACCCATTCCAGCACCTCAACATGTCCTTCTTGAAGGGAGGGGCCCAAAACTGGACACAATCCTCAAGGTGTGTCCTCACTAGTGCCAAGTACAGGGGAATGACCACTTCCCTCCTCCTGCTGGCCACACTATTGCTGATACAAGCTAGAATACCATTAGCCTTCTTGGCCACCTGGGCACACTGCTGGCTCACATTCAGCTGGCTGACAACAAACACCCCCAGCTCCTTTTCTGCTGGGCAGCTTTCCAGCCACTCTTCCCCAAGCCTGGAATGTTCCAGGTGGTTGTTGCGGCCCAAGTGCAGAACCCGTCACTTGATCTTGTTGAATTTCATACCATTGGCCTCAGTCCATCAATCCAGCCTGTCCGGGTTCCTCTGTAGAGCCTCCCAACCTTCAGGCAGATCAACACTACCTCCCAGCTTGGTGTCATCTCCAAACTTACTGAGAGTGCACTCAATCCTCTCATCCAGATCATTGATAAAGATCTTAAAGAAAACAGGCTCCAATACTGAGCCCTGAGGAACACCACTGGTGACAGGCCTCCAGCTGGATTTAACCCAAACTAATTATAATGACCAAAGTTCATACTCAGCTGGGGTATAAAAGGAGCCCTGAGGTGAACTGAATTGATTTGGTCTTCCCTGGAGCAGATTTTGCAGTCAGGATACTCTCCCCTTAGATTGGGATGCTGTCCAAGGATATTTCCCAGGATTGAGGGAGCCCTCACATCCACTTTTGTGAGTGACCTCTTGGTTTGGGGACCCTTTAGTGGGAGATTTTCCCTTGTATGAGTGCACATTTTGGTTCAACTTCTTTAAAGATTATTCCTTAGAGTTTAGGGATTTGTTCTGTAGTGATATATTCCAGACTGACACCCAAACTTGTAATTAATCTTGGTCAGTTGGTGTGCTGGGCAAACTTGACTGTAATAATTCTCAATTTTCAGGTAGATTCTGCTGTCTGTTTTGTGTGTGCCTCCATGACAACTAGGTCAAAGTTGTTGTTTGGATAGCTTTGAGTTTCAGATATTTGCAATTCAAATGTCTAAGCTCTCACTATGACCATTGTGAGCTATTAAGTTGCCCTACATTATACTTCTGAATCTACTTAGCTGTGACAGGAGTCTGTTCTTTAAGCATAGTTTCCTAAGGCCATTTCAGATGTCCTAATTTACTCCATCTGGCCTCTAACTAGCGCTCCAGAAGATCATAGGTAAGCTGAATCCTCTGCTATATCTGCCATATAGCAGATGAGAATGCACTGAATAACATAAAGTGTCTCAAAAACCATAATGTTAACTGTTTTAACTTAGGCAACTGAATCATGTTTTAACATACCTACTCACTCTATACAGAATCTACTGTTTTTATGGAAATTTAATGTATTTAATATGTCAGTGACTGAAACAAGAGATGAATTGTCTGTGACAGGTTGGACAGCGACTTGACATACTTGAATTCTGGTCAAAGCTCTACTATAGCTTGCTGTAAATCTTCTATTTTTGTTTCTTTTTTTTTTTTTTTTAAGATAGTGAGAATTACCTTCCATTATAAAATGCTTTTAGATCTTCAAATGAAAAATGTTTCATAAGTACCATTAATATTATTCAGAGCTGCCCTAGGGATGCCAATTAAGTGATTAATTCTACTATTACCAATGCTGTTGCCAGTTATAGTCACTGCTGAAGTTTTTGATATGAGGACTCTTTTTTTAAAAAAAAAATTTGCACTACTCATTAGACGGTTTCTGGGTTTAAATAAAAATTATCAAGAGTCATTAAGTCTCTCAGCTATGTGAATAAGACTATTAAAAATAGGTTTTTATTGCAGTCTGAAAAATCATCATGTTTATTTATTAACAGCTTCAGTATCATAACTTAGCATAGTAAGAATGACAAAACGCAAATGTTATCTATTTCCTTTCCCTAGAAGATTGAAAACCACTCAGATACTGAAAATATAACGTAGGGGTTTTTTTTATTGACTGTTTCAAACAAAACGTTTCAAAATTTGAAGTTACAGTGCTTATGCTGTTTTCCATACCTTTAGGTCTACAAGTTTGCCCAAAGAGTGGAACACTTTCTCCAAATTATTATAAAATCATTAACCACCAGTGCTTCTATGGAGCATTCTGTTGGTTTCTTAGCCATGCAAGCTGCTATTTTATTCATTCTGTCTCAACTTGGAAATATTTATGCTCAGCAGTCTGAAGCAGCATGAGAACTGAAACACAGATTTTGATAATTCAGAATATAAGCATGCCTCTGAAAACACACGCACACACATACACACAGATATTTTTTTCTAAAAGTGGTCATAACTTTTTCCTCCTAACTAAACGAACTAGGTATTTGAGATGAAGAACTGAAGAAAGAAAGCATGTTATCAAACAAGTTTTGCTTAGAGTGGAGAATCAGCATACAAATCATAAGTCCATTGCATCTCTATGGGTATAGTTTATTTCTATTCATTAACATGTTTCATGGAAGCAGCCAAGTCATCATTTCACTGTCATTCAATCTACCCTTCTACACATATCAGTTAGTGACAATTTGTGTGCTGTTCCAAAAAATCTAGTAATGTACTCTGAATGTGTTGCAAAACACATCAGAAGGAAAGGCCAAATGATTTTATATGCCCCTTCGTTGCTCTGTTTATTTTGATAATGAGATATGTGGGTTGTGTGAATTGGAAGATGGGAAATATATTCCTGTTCATGTTTTGCAAACTTAGAATCAAAAACTGAAGTGAGATTTCAGATATAAAGATAGACAAGTAGATATGTTACGAACAAAAATGTCCTTACCCACATAAAATTCTCTCATTTATTTTTTACTTACCATGCTCATTCATTAAAAAAATGATACATAAATGAGAACTCGTCATGCTCAGAGTACCATTTCTTACAGTTTCCAGCTTCTTTCTTTTGTCCGTATAACTCGTAACTCATCTGTTCTTTATTTAGTTTTAGCCTTTTAACGTACATGTTAGAAGTTGTTATTATTTTTTTTTTTTCTTTTTCCCTATATTCAAATGCTTGAAGCCTTTCTAAGGTAAATCCTCTTAGTTTAACATTGTTATGGTAGTGGAAAGTATGACAAGTCTAATTACAGTTGTCTCAATTGTATCTTTTCCATAGGTTTTTAATTTCTCAGTCACTTATTTTTTAATGCCATTTAGCTATTCTACTATTGCTGCTAATTTTAGTCATTTGAGAAGCCATTAAGCAATATTAGACTAAGTAAATAAAATGGATTTCAGTGGTGAAGGAGACTTATTTTTTTCATTGTGAGGGAAGAGGAGGAAGATTAAAAAAATAATCTGTGTATTTGTAATAAATTATTGAGGGGAAAGTACTGAATATATATTATGAGGAATATTGTTTCCTAGTGTACAGAATAGTGGACTGGTACTTACAGACAAGATTTTCTATTTGTTTACTAAACTACCTTGGGCAAGTTACCTCACCTTACTACATGTCTTTCTCCTAGTCTGTTATAACAAGATAGTTTCAATGGCATATCAATTTTAGTTGCATTTAGCTAAATGTTTTTAGTTTTTCAAAATGGAATTATTTAATTTTAAAAGAAAATACTAATACATCTACTTAGATCACACATCCTAAGAGTATATTTGGATGTTTAATAAGTACATAAACCCACATCTGGATCAGACTACTGGAGGAATTTCAGCTTCATTAAACAAAAGCAGAGCCTTTTTTTCGATATTGAAATTTAGTAAAGCTCGTAAAGTCTAAGCTTCCCACTACATGACAAAGCAGCTCATGAAATTATTTTTCTTGTTGCCTGTTTTACAAGTAATATTGCATGTAAGAAGTATGCATGTATGAAGCATTCACTACTTTTTCTGAAGAGACAGAGAAATTATTTGTCAACAGTTTGGCCGAGGTAAGCCAATTCCAGCGACGTGTCCCCTCCTATCTGTAAACCTCTCTCTCCTGCACCGGGATAGAGAGAGTTAAAAAGCCAAGATAGGAAAAGGAAGAAGAATTTGTGAGACATCTGAACGTTTGCGAAACTGAAACGAAGTTTAATAACATTAGAACAAAAATATATTAAATACGGGAGAAAACCAATGAGATATGAAGGGGGTTTGTATGGGATGGAGAGGCGAGGGTTAACCACAGATCAGGAGTGAAAGCAAATGAACACCAAAGCAGCGATCAAAGATGGCAGCAGCCACGTAGTTTCCCGCAGAGGTAGAAAAAAGAACCCGCGGCTGTTACAAAATGCTGGGGCGCCACGTGGAAAGCGAGAGTCTGAACGGTCCCTACTGGTGTGATCCTGGGGGTTGCAGCAAGGCAAAGCAGCAGCTGAAGAAAAGTGGCGGCGGCAAAGCGGCAGGGAAGAAGCAGCCCCGAGGCATGGTGGCTCCAGCAGTGAGGGGGTCGGTCCTTCATGGAGCAGGGGTTTTCTGCGGCAACGGGTCGGCTCCTCCAAAGCGGTGGCTTGCCAAAACGATGAATATTGCAGCGGCAGGAAGGCAGGCAGGCATGCCTCGGGAGGGCAGAGCCAAGCCGAGAAAGTTTTTTCTTGGCGATAAACCACAGGTCCACCAAGCCACAAGTCACCAGCCTACACATCAAGTGCGTAGGACGCCGCCTGGGGTGGAAAAGAGCAAGAACAGCATGCGGTCACATAGAACGCTTGCAGGAAACAGAAGTGCCTGTGAGAAACTTTTACAACCTATGAGGTGAGCTGGACGACATGGGAAGGAATATTCCAGTTGGTCAGTTTGAAACAGGAAAAGTTTCCCAAACTGCTACGTTATTAAATTGAGTGAATATTTTAAGCATGAAAATAAAATAGTCTAAAATTTTGCATACTGTTCCTTGACAAAATATCAAAACAAAAATCTACAAACTTTGCACTGTACTAAAGGGGTCCTTTGAGAACTGCCACCATAAATGTAAATCTATGTCTAAAGTAATGCAACAGAAAAGTTCTGTGTAACTGTAAGGACCTAAGAACTACCAAATCAGTTTCAGAAATCTGTTGTTCCATCTCAGAAAAGATGTTTTATAAAATCAAATATTTTAGGAAAAAAAAAAAAATTCAATATTAATGTAAATGAATAGTATGCAAAACCAAGTACACTCTAAATATACTTAAATAAGAAAATTTGTGTATTTTTCTGATCAGGAATGATAGTAGTTCAACTTCAAAAATTGTATCTAGCTTTTTATTGTCAACTTGACAACAAATATGCGTAGTAAATATATTATGAGTGTTTACAAGCTCTCTCCTTCAAATTAAATACAGTTTCATTGAGATCTCCTCTTTATACAGGTTGAATTCCCAGTAGAACTTCAGCAAACATTAGACAAATCTCAAATCAATGCAGAGTCAATTTCTTTGCTTACAAAACATGAAAAGAGTGGCTTGCATATATATATTTAATAGAAGGGTATGCAATTAATTGAAGAGAAAATAGGTAGGTGGAAATACGAGTATGTAAAATCCTCTCCAGAACCAAAGCTCTTCTTAAATTATTTACTTCCATTGATTGTGGCATCAGTGACAACACTAGAACAAAATGAAAACATAAAATGGTCTGCTGGTAGTGGCTATAAACCTTTATAAGGACACACTCATCTGTTTTAGACTAGAGTCGCTAGTAAGATTTCAAAGTCAGACAATTAAATGATCAGAATCAGAAATCTGCTTCAGAAACCTTAATTGAATCACCTTTTTTGTATAAATTCTGATACCATCTTTACTTGCATGAACTTTTCCTATCACACCCACAACGTGGACAATGCTCTCTTAATATGCAGCTCCTCAATTCCTCTGTGTCCCCAATATTCGATGTATGGCTGTAGTTTTTATTTCCTTTATGCTAATCTAGAGCTGTTCTAAATTAGAATTTTCTATTCCACATAGTTCCTCTTTACCTTTTATTACAACAGTATGGGAATACTCTGTTAATTAGGCAGCATATATATTGTGGCTACATCACTGTGAAATAGATGTTGTTATTTCCCTGATTCTACTAAGGACGAAGACAGACCCAACAGCATTATCTTCAAATGACCAATTCGACAAACTTACAACATGATTTTTCAGACTATTTACTGTGCAGTATTCTATACATTCAAAGTCCATTGACTCAGCACTTGTGTGAAGTAGACTATTGCTTTTCATTAGCATACCACAAAATGAATGTAATTAGAAAGCCACAAAAGATTGTTTGAATTATAGTGACTATACTATAACAAAAAACAAGTTATAAAAATACCTTAGGTAGCTGTGTATCATTTAACCCGTATTGTTTATATACCTTGTCACAGTCTGGAGAAGTGAGGCACTTCTCATAGTACATTATAATCAAGTTATGGATCATTTAAACTGGACATACGTGAGTCCTTGAGATTAGAAGTGATGCACTCAGAGGTACTAGAATACTTGGTTGTATGTCACTGGGAGGTTGCTCTCTACAATCTGTGAAAATTAGGCAATTATGGGAGAAAAAAAAATCAAATCTGACTTCAGAGACAAAGGAGGATTCAGGGAAATATAGACCAGTCAGAATGACTTCAGCCACTGGGAAAATTATAGAGAAAAAGTTCTTTTGGAAGACATTTCCAAACACATGACAAACAAGAAGGTGATTCTTAGCAGCTAACATGAAGAACAAATCATGCCTGAGCAGCCTGGCTGTATTCTATGGCTGGCTGTGTGGATAATAACACAACAGAGGATGATGCTTATCCTGACTTTAGCAATATATTTGCCATGTTTTCCTATAATACCCTTAATGGCATAGCTGTGAGTGCACTGATAAGACTTAATGACCCTGATCAGCCTCACCTGGGGCTTCCCACCCACCCTCCCACTCTACCCATGAGCTCAGAACCTCTATTTAAGTTCAGTCCTGGGTTTTACTTGCCTGGATAAAGTATGTTGGAAGAGTGTTGATCTCTAGCAAGTCATGTCTATACACCCTGCTGAAACAGTCCAAAGTCGTAGACTGACTTCTGGCTGTGGCAATCACCTGCCTGGTGATCACTGGGCCTGATAACCATGACTGATGGATAGATTTCCTGAACTGACCATGGATCTGCCTTTTCATCATAAAATTGATTGATGATTTGGACTTCTGACTGGACTTGGTCTGCTACCCCATCTTTCTGACAGTCCTTGAACTGTTGATAGAACCTATATCTGTCACCATTTCCTTCTGTCTGCTGCTGGTAATATGGACTGTTGGTGAGATCATTGCCTAGTCAGCAATGATGAGGAGATGAGTGAGGCAGTGATGAAAACCAAACCTGATTAGTCACACTAATTGACAAGAGTATGTGGGAACGTGAGAATTTTTTATTCCAGGAAGGTTATCTGGTCATTACCCTCAGACATGGGAAGATTAAAAAAAAAAAAAAAGAGACAGAATCTCTAAACATACAGAGGTTTAGACCCACATATGGCGACAAAACAAGAAACAAACTTGCCAGTGACACTAATTGACGGGCTATCAAGAAGCCACAAGTCCAACTTCCATGAAGATGAACCTGGAATTTGGAAGATGAAAATTATAAATCAGAAGGAATCCCTGCCACCAGACTGGGACAAGTGAGGGAATCTGTAGGACTATACGAACCCCTACAGGAGCAATAGGGAGCAAGGAGGAATAAAGACGGAGTATAGGCAGCAAAAAGTATTAAAACCAAGATGTTACATGTCAAACAGGGCCAGTCAGTGTGCTTGTCTGGCTGAGCTCTGTGCCCAGTTCCTGTAGTTTGTCCTGTCTTATTAAACTTCTTCTTAACTATATGTGCAATCTCACTCCCTACCCAGTGGGTATGTGTGCTGTGAAGATTCAACACAAACTACTGGACTGATTAGGATGAGAGTACTGGGTGCCAGACACTGGAGTCAGAACAGGCGTGTGGGTAACCCTGACTAGTGGTGTCAGCTACTGGAACCAGTGGGGGCTGTTAACTTCCAATCACTGAGGCTGGAACAGTGTATGTCCTAAAACAAACTGCTGGAGGAACCAGGGTGAGTGAGGCAAGCGAGGGGCTAAGCGCTGATGGCTTGTGCAGGACTGCAGGTCACAGACCACATGACTGGTGCTGATTGCTCGAACAAGTGTCTGTATCTTCTCGAAACTCTGTGTCTGTGTGTGTGTGAGTGTGTGTGTGGAGGGGGGTATTCACTGGCAAATTTCAAGCTTGACGTGCTGGTGAGCAGAGGAGCCTTGAGTCTAGGTTGGGGTATCAGGTGGGTGGAGTGTCCATGCTGATATTTGGGGGGACCCATGAGTGTCGGGCACCTGTGGGATGAGTGTGTGAATGCTGTATGTTTGCGGTGAGCACCAAGATGAAACAGCCTGAAAACTGGGCACCTGTGGTAAGAGTGGCTGGGAAATGGTCAGGGGTGCCAGGCAGAAGAGGAACCATGCTAGCACTAGTCCATGTGCTTGTGAACCTGGAGAGTGTTTTGTGTGTACTAAACAGGTGACCTGCCAGCCTTCGCCAGCCCAAAAGGAGGAGGGGATGTGGATCTCTGGGCTTGCGTCTGATGTAATTCTCATATGTGAATGCAGTTGAAGGCAGCACTTTGTTTCTGCAGAAACTGGCTGAGTAAGGCCTGGATGGGTGTACACTTCACTGGATAAAAAACTCAGTGGATGGCCGAGCCCAGAGAGTGATGGTAAATGGAGTCAAGTCCAGCTGGCGGCCGGTCACCAGTGGTGTTCCCCAGGGCTCGGTATTGAGGCCTGTCCTCTTCAACATCTTTATCAATGATCTGGATGCGGGGATTGAGGGCACCCTCAGTAAGTTTGCAGATGACACCAAGCTGGGAGATAGTGTTGATCTGCCTGAAGGTAGGGAGAGATATGGACAGGCTGGATCGATGGACTGAGGCCAATGGTATGAAATTCAACAAGATCAAGTGTTGGATCCTGCACTTGGGCCACAACAACCCCCTGCAACGTTCCAGGCTTGGGGAAGAGTGGGCTGGAAACCTTCCCAGCAGAAAAGGACCCGGGGAAGTTGACCAACAGCTGGCTGAATACAAACCAGCAGTGTGCCAAGGCGGCCAAGAAGGCTAACAGTATTCTCGCTTGTTTCAGCAATAGCGTGGCCAGCAGGAGGAGGGAAGTGATTGTCCCTCTGTACTCGGCACTGGTGAGGCCACACCTTGAGGATTGTGTCCACTTTTGTCCCTCCCTTCAAGAAGGACGTTGAGGTGCTGGAATGGGTTCAGAAAAGAGCAATGAAACTAGTGAAGGGTTTAGAGAATTTCTCTTATGAGGAGCAGCTGAATGAACTGGGATTGTTTAGTCTGGAGAAGAGGAGGTTCAGGGGAGACCTATTTGCTCTTTACAACTACCTGAAAGGAGGTTGTAGGCAGCTGGAGGTCTGTCTCTTCTCCCATGTTATAAATGACAAAATGAGAAGAAATGGCCTTAAGTTGTCTCCGGGGAAATTTATGTTGGCTATCAAGAAAAATTTCTTTACACAGAGGGTCGTTAAGCGTTGGAAGAGGTTGTCCAGGGAGATGGTGGAGTCACCTTTCCTGGAAGTGTCAAAAAGACGTGCGGATTTGGCGCTGATGGACATGGTTTAGGGACCCCGGCAGTGCAGGGTGAATGGTTGGACTCGGTGCCGTTAAATGTCTCTTCCAACCAGATGGTTCTATGATTCTGTGCCTGTGGCAGTCTGTGTGACTGGCTGTGTTGTTGTCTTCTGTGTGCATCTGGGACACAGGCTTATCTTTGCTACTGTTTGACCGTGTAAATAGGAATGCAGCAGCTGCATTCTTCAGCCAGGGCAGAGACCCTGAGTCCCGTGGGCACCAGTCTGCACTCCAGCAGACAGGCAAAAGGGAACCTTGGGCTGGATCCGCTGGATGTGGCCGCTCCACTCCTGGTATTCCTTAACACAGAGTAAATCATTATCTATCGGAGAATAGTATATATATGGTCCTAAACTCACTTCACAGGGCTACACACACAAACATGCCAAAAGAGAGAGCATCATTTGGAAGACTGGACTAGATGATCTCAATAGGTTCCTTCAAGTCCAAAAAATGTATCGACACAGCAAAGATTTTGGTGAAAAGAAGGCCTTAAATTTACAACTGAAAACAACAAACAGTGCAGCTGAAATCTGAAATTCCAGTATAGATCTTCAACATGATTACTTTGCTGTTTTTCTTATCTGCACCAAAAGCTATGGTATTTATAAATTGTGTTCTTGTATCTGTAGGATTATTATTCACATCAATTCATTAACTGTGACTTGTGTCACAGAGTCACTTTTGCAATGCTGGGCAAACATCTTCAAATTAAGTAGTGTAGAGGATGCTTTTTAAATTAAAAGGCACTAAAAGTACACATACAACACTGAAGCTATATATTTATGGAAGCACTTCAAACAAACTCATAAAAGCTTCTCTGCACTACCATAGACCTAAATGTCAAAAGTACAGAATGAAAATGCTCATTAATGGAGCTTTACAGCCAAGTGTTTTACCTTTGATGTTAATGCAGCAAAGCACAGCTACTTGTCGTGTCAGAATATTTTAAAATGACTGTTTTACTTAACACAAACCCAAGGGTTTGTATATATGGGTCATCTTCATCTTACTTGTTGCAGAAATGTACAAGAGAGATTCAACAGCTGTTTACTGCCCATTTTATTAAAGTGTTGATAGGCAGTTTCATAATTTTTATCTTACTGAGTAGGTAATTAGTTTCACTAATGTTAAAAACAACTTCTGAAATAAATTTTTCCATAAATTACAATACAGTATGTAAGGTAGAAAATTAAATATACAGTAAACTTATCCAAGAAAGATATATTATTTCTGTTTCCTAATATACTGGAGAAGATAAAGAATTATGGTCTTTAAATATGATAGGTACTCAACTTAGAGGTTACAAAGTATACACAGCCTTTTGTGTGAAAACTGAAAGCTATGCTATTCATTAATATTTACAAGGTAGATTATCCTTTTCTCTCAAGGGAATTATTCTTTTCTTTGGACGTACTCAGTATAGAAATGAATAGGGAGAGTAATTCAGAACATGACTACATTCCTGCAGCGGCAGCAATAAAGTGTTATTAATTTGTTGGGTTTTTTTAATGACGTAAAGTTCAGAAAAGGCAAAAAAAATATTAAATAGATCAATGGAAATATAAGATGCAGGTTGACCAGAGGTGTTATTCAGTCTCCATCTTTGGATACTTTCAAGACCCAACTTGAAAGTATCTGAGTTACCTCATCTAATTTTACAGCTGATCCTGTTTTGAGTAGGTGTCAGACTAGAAACCTAAGATCCCTGAATTGCTCAATGATTATGATCCTATGAAATCTTCACTATGTGGTAGACCCCTCTCCCTCTAAATGCACCATCCCGGCACATAAGCATGGTTTTGGAGAAAGACTGAAATACACTTTGCAGTGAAATACAGGAATATAAATGTGTAAATATACTCTTCTGTGCAATATACTTTCCTGTGCAATATACTCTCCAGTGCCTAGAAACTGCAGCTCTCAGAGGTAAACACAGCAGTGCAAGATAAAACTCAGACAATACAATACAGATATTTTTGGAGCAAAATCCCTACCTGCTAGGCATTAATACAAATCCAGTGGATTTCATCTGCTAACATCAGATTAGTTCAACTGGTTCTACTGTACCACATTTTATTTAGTATTCTGTCACAAGATCCTAAAACCAAAAAAGAATGGGAATTCAGTCAATTTTTAATTTCAGAAAAGAGGTCTAGGATCTTTACAGCAGTTATGTCTCCAGACACAATGCCATAGCAGGCCAGTGGTTTAGAAACCAATGCAACTCAAGAACTTTTGAGCGACTGAAACACTCTAAATGCTTGTTGATGGTTTGGGTTTGAAGTTTATTCTGCTGGGTTGTCATAAAATACTACCACAGACTGAACATATTAAAAAGTTAAGGGCTGTGGACTCTATGAAGTAATATAACTGCCGTCTGAAGTGGATTTGGGTCAGCTTTGGAATGGTTTCAATGACATCATTCAGTGACATCATTTATTCACATCATTTATTCATATAACTTCAAAATAAGGTTATTGATTTTCAGTAGTACATTTGGTTGCATTTTTTAGATATGACATTGTCAACCAGTTGTACTTTGATAATTTTTTATGTATGAATGCTCATGAATTTTAGATAGCTAACTACGTATTTTCCTAGGGCACTTACAGGTTGTGACAGTACAAAACACCCTGCTTGTTTGATGCAAAGGACAGGGCCTGCAGCAGCCCTGATAAGCATCTGAAATCACCCCCACCCCCTGTCCTGTGCACCCAGCCTGCACAAAAGAATGGGTCTTGCCCCCCGGGGAGATGCCGTCTATGTCTGAGCTCCGTTGAAGTTGTATCCTGTCCTGTTTCCTGATAGTGACTACATACACATTTCGATTGGGGTATAAAGGGGGCCTCGCCAGCGAGACTTTTTGGGGAGTTCTTTTTCCCTGTCTCTCCTTGGAGTGTGAGTGAGGCAGAAAGTGAGGCCTTTCCCCTCGAGCCTGAGCGCTGGCCAAGTGCGTTATTAAGAGAGAGACTCTCTAATAGTGGAGGGCATGCTTTGTGAATGATCGTCCCTGAATTCGATTGACGTTCTGTCCCGGTTTTCGGTAAGCAATTCTCTTTGGTATTACAGAGAGGGAGGTATTAGGATTCTGATTAAACCTAGCGTGCTGCGTGAAATCTATCTTTCCTTAGTGCAAGCCTCTCGGTTTGTACAAGTGACTGTGCTGTGTAAAAAATCCCCGAACTGACATCCCTGACCCTGCTAAGGAACCAATAAACCCATTTTGTTTTTAATTTATAACTGCTTTCTGGCAGATACTTCCTTAACACAGGTTAATCCAAGGACTAAGAATACTAATATACATCTACTCTATATGGCAATAATACAATGAAGAATCTTAAGGAAACTGAGCGTTCAATTTTTCAGTGTGGAAAAATCAGATATTAGTTTAACAAAACCATGCTTTAAAAAAGATTCACTGTGAAATTCTCAAACTTTCCTATTTCTCATATGTCATATATCATGTAATGTAACCCATAATATTAATCTGGGTGCAATATTAAGTGTATACAGAAACTTTACTGGTTGTCTAGAGATAGTGATGTTTTATTTGCTTTAATATTTTTTCTGGATAAGATTTTTATTAACAGCTAACAATATTGCTGATAAAAATAACACAAATGGACAAGGTAACTAAGAGAGTTCCTAAAGGTATTGTGCCATTGGTGTTGAATCTGAACTTTCATAATCTACTTTTCCTACATTCTCCACCAACTCATTGAATTGAATTTACAACTGAGGTTGTCTCCATCAGGTTTTTTTGCATGACAGACAGTACATTTATGTAGGACATAGAAAGATACTTTATATACAAATTCACAAATGTTCTACCTGATTGCAATCCACATAGTCTGATAAAATAATTATTATTAATTCAGAACTAATTTTTGCAGGAAAAAGAAAGTACATAAGATAAAACACTACTATTAAAGGAAACGTCCTTAGAATTGTTACAAATGCATTTGATTTACTTTTTTTTTGGTTTATTTTACATGCATTTGGTACCTGCTTTTTGTAAATGCTGCAACCTACTTCCTGAGGCTGTATTCCTTCAATAAGCATTACCTATACTTTGGTGATTTAATGTTAGTCCTGATACCTCTTGTGTTATGATGTTTTCAAACCTAAAAGGCACTTTGCTGATCCGTGTTCTTATTCTAAGGTCCTATGTGTCAAAAACAGGGGACAGTGACATCTGTAAGTTATAAATACATTAATTAGGATATAATTGGCATTAGTTTGCTTAATGGAATCATGCATTTAGACTTGCCAGAGTAACCAACAGAGCATAAACACTCTGTAACACTGTGATCGCATAGCTAAATGCAACAAAAACATTTTACAAAAGTAAGTGAGCAATATGACCACTCTCAGGTCAAAGACTTGTATAATTGCAGTTAGGGGGCATGCAAAACATGTGAACAGTGACCCATACAAGAATTTCCAAGACAAAGAACAAAGAACAAAATAAGTGCAAGGGACTGCAAAATGGCAGAGCATCCTGCTGACTACACCAGAAAGGTGACTGGCAAGACTGAAAACAAGATTAATCAGCATCAGGAGCAGTTGATGATGGGAGGGTGAGGGGCAGAAGATTATCAAGCAAGGAAAACTGAGAAGAAAGAGGTCATCCACTTCAGTGCTCACTTTAGTGCTATTTAGCATCACCTCTGCTGCAACACATACTCACAGCTAATTTAAATATGTGTTAAGAACTAACAGATTTTTATATGCAGTGATAATGATTAAGAATTAACCATTAGCATAAAATGTTTTGTTAATGAATTGTTGTTTTGCTCTTGATTAAAAAAAAAAAACAAACTGTACCAAATATAGTCTTCTAAACACTTTCATCACAGAGGGATCTATTTCCAAATTGATATGTATGTATATATTTACATATGTACACAGGCACACAAACATACATACATATATTCAGTTGCAATGCACATTTCACTATAAACAGGATTTCTACTTGTTAATTCTATGTAGTATTTACCAAATTATATCAAATTTATTATTATGATAGACTTTACACCACACAACAGTAGAAAATGAAGCTAATATTAAAACAGATTAGGTTGTAAGACAATTACACAAACTGAAATGAAAGTACAGGCAGGCCAAGATACGTTCAGATTAAAAGGCTGACAAGTCCTTGCAGAGTGACTACAAAAATTGTGCCCTGTTGCTGGCAATGATAATATTTATTGGGCTACCAGCCTCAGTGTGCAAAAGAACAGGCATCTGCCTAACTTCTCCTTCCTGTGTTAATTCTACAATAAAGTTTAGCTAGTACAGAGTTGGAAAAGCAATTAGACATGTGCATCCTCAACTATATGGAGGCTTTGCTGTTCAAATGACATTTTTCACTACAGTCAAACCTGTGAAATATTTTCATTTAATTCACATAGGTTCAGAGTGAGGGAAGCAAAGCCGAATATCCAGGAATGACACAGTTTGATGTTGAAGATATACATGTCTGTGTTATAGCAACAGAACACTGTGAATTTTGGAAACTCTGGCAGTGGTCATTGTGTTTGTGTCTGAAAGAGTAGTATCTAGATCACTTGTATACAAAATTTGCTCTACCTCCTGCCGGTCTTCTAGCCAGAAAGACTGAAGATTTCTGTGGGTTTCTTGCGGACAACCCATGGTGTCTGCTCTTGATGGGTAGTTTGTACACTGAACATGTTCAGGCATAAGTGGGTCCTGTGTGTTTTGAAGGATGTGTGCTGACTGTGCCAGAGCCTCCTCTTGAAGGCTCAGTTCATACACAGCAGACAAGTGTGTTTAGTCTGTTCAATAGTCTTAAGACCATTCTCAAAATGTATTGTAGACAAAGCATGTATTTATCACAGAGATGCACAGACTGGGTACCTATGGGGTACTCTCAAACATGTAATTAGGGGAAGTAAAACTTTTTTTTTAATATGTTTGAAGAAGTGTCTGATGCTTTAAAAAATAATTTGGAAACATATTAATTTATTTTTGAACAGTTGCAGACCCATTATAAAGCTTTTTGCTTTCATTGTTGAAGTCTGTGATATTTCTGTAGTTACTTTACTTCATTACCCTCCCGTGTTCTCCCAGATTTATATGTAAATACATTATGTATAGATAGCACCAAATCACTTGACTCAATACCTCACTGAACTCTAATAAATTTGTTATAGAAACATCACACTGGTTGTATAAATTCTGTGAGAATAAAGAGATATCATATTAATAGATGTGCTAGAGGAGTCAATGGAGATTTAGGGGTTTAATGTCTCTGCAACAGAGACTTATTGGAAAAAAATAGTTTCAGAGCTCTTTGAGTTCTGACTCCTGGTCTGCTAAGAAAAAAAAAAAAATCAAAAAAATCAAAAAAATCAAAGATAAATGTTACGTAAATGGAAGTAATAGACACCATTTCTCAGTGCAAGTGTCTAGTTTTGGATTTTATTTGCTAAATAAACTCAGTGAATATGTATTACATTGAGATAATTCTTTTTAAATAAATGTTTGACACATGGGTATCATATACAGTTCAATAAAACTTTCAGGGAGAGGAGAGAGAGAGCAAAGCGAGAAGGGAGGGAGAGGGTAGGAAAGCAGAGAAAAAAAATTCTTGCAGGTAGAGGCAGGCAAAATGATCTGTGAGTGGATATATCATTTGTATTAAAATAATGTCATGTATGGCCTCTCTTGAAAGGTGCTGGTTCATCAGGTAGCATGAGTTATAAAGAATGAATGAATGACCAATTTCCTGTGTAATATTTAACATTCGAATACTACTTGCTACAACAGTTTTCTGCCCAACGTAAAAAAAATAGTTCAGACTGGGCAAGGGAAATCAGCCTGTAGAGTTTGCCCAGAAGAAAAGAAACAGTTGTTAAAGATGATGGGACCTACAAAGCCATTAATCATGCTTAGAAAGAAAAAACGCAAAGTCAGTAAAACAGAAGGAAAACATCATCAAATAAACTAAAAAAAGAATTAGAAAATATGCCCTTTCATACCAAAATCTCACTCAGGGATAAATGACGATGTAAGAAGAAATGGAAATGTATCCTTGACAGCTGGAGCTTCCAGCTATGAAATGTTGATTTCCAACTCTATCAGCTCCAATATAGCTGTATTTTTTTTTAAAGTTTATAGCCACTAAAGGTAGCAAAAGACCAATTAGAAAAGCCTTACAAATAATGATTAAAAAAAAATCCAAACAAAACCACAAACTCCAAAACTTTGCTTTGGTTTCTATAAAGCTAAGTTATGAATGGAGGGTAAGGTTAACCAAGATGGATTAACACCATGAATGTAGCAAAAGCCATCTATGAGCAATATTTTCTGTATATTTCTGTATTTTGAAAAGGAGCTGTTGGGGTTGGGCAGCAGTGTACATCTCTTACAGAGGTAGATGGCAGAAAAATAACCTCTTGCTTATGAGGTAAACTTCCAAATATTATAATAAATATTTCATTTTGCAACTCTACACAAGAAAACTCTTCTGTGACAGTACTGAAACTGTATTCTAAATGGAAGTGTCTTTGTATAGATAAATTTTTCTTTCAATTGTTAAACAACATGAAGGATACATATTTTAAAAATAATAGCTTTTTTTTTCTAGTCAGTCTACTATATTCTGATTTGTTTTCAACCTATGAAACTAGATGTTAGTGAACAGAAATTTACAATAAACATGCAATTTTGAGTTTAAATTATTTAACATGCCTCTTTGTCCCCTTCTTCACCCATATTTAAGCATGCATTAGAGAGTTTCCAAAGAAATTAAATATCTCAACCTTTAAATCACATTGCCCCAAATGATTTTTACTGTATTTTGCCTGAATCAGTAAATAACTCTAGCCCCTCACATAATTATATTCTCTAAAGGAATTTTTCTTTTCAGAAAGAAATCTTCCATTTCAAGTTGTGATTAAATATACTAGAGCTTTTATTTATATTTGTCCCAACATCTTGCCTTGTTAAGTTTTTAGGATCAAAGTCTGTTCAGAAACCTGTAAAGCTGAGAGAGAATATGTATTTTCCCCCCCATTAAGCTCCTTTATTCTTCCATACAGAAATCCCAAGTAGTTTGCCTGCAGCACTCTCAAAGCAGCTTTCTTACAGTCAGTTTTCTAGTTCTTTTAATTCATCATGTTCTGTGCTGTGATATGCATCCTAATAAATCCTGTTCTATCCTGCTAGCAGTCAGGGAAAAAAAAAAAAAGAAAGAAAGAAAGAGAAAGAAAATGAAAATAAATTAAAAAAAACCCAACAACACCTCAGCTAGGTTTTATTTCATGATAGCAGTATTATCAGTCGTACCCTAATTTTTCTAAGGAGGCTGGAAGAGGAAAGATCATCAGCGCAGGGAAAGCAATCATTACAGGTTTTTCTTCTGTTTTCATTTGCTGAAGGTCCTCCATTTTTCACTAGCCCTATTTTCCTGATCTGTTCTCTTTTGCAAAAACAGAACATAGTTATTCAAACCATACAAGAAAACTTCAGTTTAAGCAATTTTGAAACATCACAGGCTTTTTGACTTTCAGATCACACAATCTCCTCCTGCCTCTTCACCCATGTAATTTTGAAAATTTTATTTAGATTCTAATAAAATACTTAAGGCTATAAAGATTGGTAGAGGAAAGAACAAGGTGTTCTAATACTTTAATTATTATTACTGAATTCCTCTGCTTCCCCAGCTTCTGCAGAATTAATAAAGACTGATCTGGATGCTTTGAATTGCTCTCTGAAATACTCTGTGTTGCTTTCTCAGCCACCAGGGACTGAAATTCTAAACAAGACACCATAACTAAATATGTAAAATAAGGCAATAGGATTACTCTTACTCCACTCCCCTGGAAATTTTAATGACTGTACTGTTTTTGGCTGAGATAGAGTTAATTTTCTTCGCAGTAACTCGTGCGTTGCTATATTTTGAATTGTGACCAAAACAGTGTTGATAACACGCCCATGTTTTAGTTATTGTCCAAGCCATACTTACACAACACCGAGGCCTTTTCTGCTTCTTAGACGGCCTATCAATGGTAGGTTACGGGTGCACAAGAAGCTGGGAGGGGACACAGCTGGGACTGCTGACCCCAGCTGACCCACTGCAGGGCACAGCTGAGCCCCTCAGACAAGATGGTGGTGCCTTGTGGAAAATATTTTTAATAAAGGATAAAACACAGAAGCAGCTGCGTGGGTGCTCAGCTGTGAGATGTGGTGAACCCAAAGCAGCAGTCAAACATTGGAACAAATCAAACAGGTGCAGTCCTGAGCAACCTGCTCTTGCTGAGCCTCGTTGGGGTGGGGGTGTGTGGCTAAATGATCTCCAAAGGCCCCATCTGACTTCAGCCATCATGTGATTCTAAGAAAAGACTTTAGCTAGAAGGCACAATTATGTGTAGACATATATTTTCAGCCCAGAACAGCTAAAAGGATATAAGAACTTACAGTGTGGTGTTATTCTGGTATTTACAGTACTCATGGAACTCTCTTACACAATGCACAAAACCATGCACAGGAGTTTGAAGTGAAAGGTTTTCTGAGATGATATCTGAGGAATGTGAAGGATGCTGGAAAGAAGACTTGTGCCTTGCTCATATAATTGATAAAGATGATCACTAGAGTGATCAGAAGCACACCTGGGTTTTGGTTTAAAAGTAGCTCCTTAGCTAACTCCCTGGAAGAAATTAAAGTTTATGAGATGTGTCTGACCAAAGAATCTGGAAGTGATCACCAAGACAACTAGATCCAGTGCAGATATGTTCTGCAGTGGAGCAAGGCATACCCAACTTGAGCATGGAGACCTGCCAGGAGCCATTAGCTTTCAGGAGACAGAGCAGCTAATGATGTGTGGGCGGGGCCAGGAGTAACAGTGGCCACCCCCACACTCCTACAAAAGGCAGCCCTGGGAAGTATAAGTGAATAGGAGTACCATGAGTGGGGTAGGCAAACAGGGCATGGTGCATCAACCTGGGGTGTGGAGGGGAAGTTTCAGCGGTAGTTCACACAGGAGAGTGTGCAGGTAGGGGACTACTTCAAAGGAGTGACGTTGCCCTGGCCAGGTGGAGAGACTTGAAGTCCATGTAACCTAGCAAATAGGCACTCTTTTGTGACCATCTGCACCAGTCAAGGCCATTTATCCTACCTGACTCTCAAGGTAGAATAGTGGGCACTTGTCTGAGAACAACGGCTGCAGCTCTGGCCATGGGTTCTGCACCACCTACCCAAGCAGTGGACAATACCTCCACACAGATGGAGCTGCTGAAGGGAGAGGCAGCAGTGCAGACCTCAGACTGCAGAAAGTGCCTAGTCCTTTCTCCTGGGGCAGGGACAAGCAGCAGACCTGCTTGCAAAAGTTGTACCCGGGTGGAGGATCTCCTGCAGCAGGTGGCTGAGTTGCAGGGGATGGTGAGAAGACTGCATAACATCATGGGGGCTGAGAAGGAGTTAGATAGCTGGTTCAAGTGTAGTCTGCAGTGCACCCACAACTCATAGCGAAAGAGGCAAAAAATCCCCCACCAGCACTCGCATGGAAGGGAGGGGAACAAATAGTGCAGAACAATGGAAGCTTGCAACACAAGGATCAGTAGGAGAAAAAGACTTCCCCTGAAGCCTAAGATGCTCTTACAGAAATTTTTCACCACTCTGCAGGCTGAAGAGGAAAGACCTGTCACATAAATAGAGATGCTAGAACTGAGCAAAGCAGCCCAAACCACTCCCTGTGTAAGAACCAGTGGAACTGAAGGGAATGGATGGTGGTAGAAGGCGCCTCTGCTGAGAAGAGCAGAGACACTCATCTGTGGACCTGAAGAATTCTCTAGAGAGGTGTGCTACTTACTGGAGGCTCATATCAGAAATGTCACTGAGACTACTAAGCCACATACAGTCCACTGACTGTTATCTGCTGAGGTTGTTTCATCCTGGCACCAGTGTTACAGGCAGGAGCAATCTGAGGAATATCAACAAGGATTACAAAGCCATGGGAGTGGTAGTAAGGGACTCTGGAGCACAGCTAGTTTTTTCATCAATCTTCTCGGTCAAAGGGAAAGGATTTGAAAGTTCTAATTGAATATGGTGAATCAACGATTGTTATGGGACCGGTACCTCAGCCAGGGGTTCATCTACTTGGATCATGGGACTCTCTTTGAGAAACCTGGACTGCTGGGGTCTGATGGGGTCCATCTGTCAGAGAAGGGGAAGAGCATCTTCAGTCATAGGCTCACCAAACTGGTGAAGAGGGCTTAAACTAAAGTTGCCAAGGGAGGGGAACCTCAATCCATCCTACTCCTACCAGATGAATGCCAGTGTCAGCAACAGATGGCCA
>NW_010416887.1:16407-18566 GCF_000710305.1 Buceros rhinoceros silvestris | reverse complement strand
GCAGGAAGGCATGTGAAAGGTATCACAAAAGAATTCCGGCCACTCCAGCCAGTAAGTCAGCCTCACTGGGGGCCCAAGTTAAATGCTTCTATGCAAATGCACATAGAATGAGGAATATAGAAGAGGAGATGATAGAGATGTGTGTGCAGATGCTTGCAGGTGTATGATCTTAATGGCACCAAGGAGATGTGGTGGGATGGCTTCAGTGACTGGAGCATTGGGATGGAATAATACAGGCTCTTTAGAAAGGACAGACAGGGGAGAGGAGGAGTGTGGGGTCAGCTAGTGATCTATCATCAGCTGAAGGTCGAGATGTGATTGCTTTGGTAAGCAGGAAGCCTTGGGATCTGTGAACACCTGCAGAAGACATGGAAGAGGAAAAAACACAAGTTGAGAACCCTTGCAGAGAACTGTAAATATTTGGGTCAGACACGGTCTGGGAAATAAGAGAGTAAGACTGAACTGATAAGATAATGGGGGGTTGTTGCTTTGGTGGAAAATTACTGCTGCTGGGACAGAGGATATATAAGGCTTGCTGTGCTGCTAATAAAGGTCTTCGATCACCACTTGGAGTCAGTGAATCAATACGCCACAGAGGAGAGTGGTGCCCTCTATGTCAATGACCAGCTGGAGTCTATGGAGCTCCACCTAGGGAAGGAAAAGGAGCCATCAAAGAGCTTATGAGTCAGGATTAAAGCGAGGGTAGGGACAGGTGACATTATAGCTAAGGTTTGCTACAGATCACCTTAGCAGAATGACCGAGCAGACGAGGCCCTCCTCTCTATAGACAGGAGCAGACTCATATTCACAAGCCTTGGTCCTCCTCATGGACTTCAACCACCTTGATATCTGTTGGAGGGACAACACAGCAGAGCGTAAGTGATCCAGGAGGTTCCTACAAAGTGTTGATGATAACTTCCTTCTCCAAATGATAGAGGATCCAATGAGGAGAGATGCAATGCTGAACCTTGTTATCACCAGCAAGGAGGGGCTAGTGGAAAATGTGAAGCTTAAGGGCAGCCTCAGCTACAGTGACTGTGAAATGGTGGAATTGAAGATCCTTAGGGTATCGAGGAAGGCACAGAGTAAGCTCACTACTCTGGATTTCAGGAGAGCACACTTTGACCTCTGCAGGGATCTGCTTGGAAGAATACCGTGGGATACAGCCCTGGAGGGAAGAAGGGCCTAGTAAAGCTGGTTAATACTCAAGGATCACCTCCTCCAAGCTCAGGAGCAATGCATCCTGATGAAGAGGGAAGTCAGGCAAAAATTCTAGGAGGCCTGTGTGGATGAACAAGTTGCTGCTGGACAAACTCAAACAGAAAAAGCCTATAGAGGATGGAAGCAAGGAGAGGTAGCCTGGGAGGAATACAGAGAAATTGTCTGAACAGCCAAGGATCTGGTTAGGAAATCCAAAGCCCTGATAGAATTAAATTTGACCAGGGACATCAGGAGCAACAAGGAAAGCTTCTATACATATGTTGGTGATGGAAAGAAGACTAGGGAAAATGTAGGCCATCTCTGGAAGGAAACAGGAGAGCTGGTTACCTGGGATGTGGAGAAGGCTGAGGTACTCAATGATATTTTTTTCCTCACTATTCACTGGTAATTGCTCCAGCCACACCACCCAAGTCATAGAAGGCAAAGGCAGGGACTGAGAGAATGAAGAACTGCTCACTGTAGAAGGTCAGGTATGAAACCATCTAAGGGACCTGAAGTTGCACAAGTCCATGGGATGTGGTGAGATACATCCGTGGGCCTGGAGGAGCTTGTGGGTGAAGTTATTATTTTCACTAAGGCAGACTTAGTTTTCTTTTCCAGTCCATAAGTCTCTCTCTCGTATTCTCTTTCTCTTCTCCTTTGGGAAGGAAGAAGTGTTAATAGAGAGCATCTGTTATTCATCTAGTGGCCAGCCCAGCCCTAACCCATGACACCGACATATGGACATAATCCACAGTGCACTCTGACTTTCAGCAGTCTGGTGAAAAGGTTCCTTAAAATTTGGGGTTGAATAAAGTCACACCCAGAGCAAACACGATACAGTTCTTCCTATTGATAGATGTGCTAAAACAAATGGTCGATTGTTCTCTTATAACATATATACAGCTCAGCAGTTTGGACCATCTGTGAGAGAGCCAAGTGGTTCTGTTGGTTCAGCA
>NW_010416887.1:0-16308 GCF_000710305.1 Buceros rhinoceros silvestris | reverse complement strand
AGTATGTACAGTATTAGAAGCACTGCTAAGTCTGACCATGCACAGATAAAGATAGATTGGTTGGAGGCTTTACTAGATATGTGTGACTGTGGACAACAAAAATAAAGTTATTAATGTATTTTACAAACCAGTAAATTGTAAGCAGATTTGTGCATTAATATGAGGAAGAAGTATCCTTGCTGAAAATGTCAATGGTTTAAGTAACATTAAAAACATGTGATCTCTAGCCATTTTCTCAGAATAAGATCATCATATAATCCAAAAGTTTCCAAAATTCAGGGCGATGCAGACTATCATAATACAACACTTCATTTCAGTTCTGTTAAAAGCTTGACTAAATTTCGACAAGGTCTGAAAACAAAAAGACAAATCCTAATAATCAGCACTATTATAAGGATCCTATTGCTGTGCCTGCATAGTTAAACCATACTTGCAAATACACTGAATTTTGTATGCCATATGCACTACTATTACTATTTATTCGTATTTCCCAGCATGCCTACTTACTATGTCATGTGCAAATCTACGTTTAAGAGTTTTTCTTAAGAGTTTTTCACCTACTTGCCATATTAGTTCAGAATAAACCAGGTTGTTTAAAAAAGTAATTTTGAAATGACTTATAGAAGTAAAAATTACCTTTTGTTTTCCTGATTCCTTAGTAATATAATTCTTGCTTTGATAATTTGATGCCAGTTGTTCCCTTAGGGTTGAAATGGCAGAGTACATCACAGACCTCTCTTTACTACCATGGATTTTTAGAGATGAAATCCAGGTGACATGTCAAAAAAGAGATTAAAAAGCATAAAACATATGTATTACATCCTTTCTGAGATGCTGCGTTTTTTTCTAGAAGCAAACTATTTCAGCAAAAATATAAAAGCTTTTCAGTGATATCAATAAAATCTTCAAAAAGCAAATAGCAAAGGAATTTCTTATATTTCTGTTTTTTAGAAACAAAAATGTTCTGCCACCCTTTTTTTCCCAGCCCTCTGCAACAGTATTTTGTTGCAGACATCACTAATCTGGTGTCACTAATGTATAACACACTGACATTGCACTTCCAGGGTAATAAGTTTATATATAACATCTAAAATACCAATCAGTCATCCTTCACAGATCAAGCTACTCTGATTACACAACTTACTTCTTTTCTCTTCTCTTAGGAGAGATTTCCAGAGAAGGTTATTGGTGTACATGTGAGACCTGTCAATAGTTTTAAGAAGTTGTGATAAGGGTAGAAAACATTCTTACTAAGACCCAAAATATTTGATTGCTTTCATCATGCAAATAGTTTCATAGCAAAAGGAAACAACGTTAACCATTTTCAGAAACAGTGGCCTAAATTACTTTTATAGTTCAACACACCATGGAAATATTTTCAAGGGAAATATCACCATAGGCTATATCAACATGCAGTAATAGTTTATTGTCAAACATAGCAAGACATTGTCGTTCATTACGACAAGAAAAATAAATAATAAATTAAAATATTATAGTTATTCTTGAATAAGAATTGAACAGTATATCTTTTAACAGTGAATTATTTGTCACAAATTGTTTCATGAATTCATATAAAACAATGCTTGAGTTAAAACCTGATGTATTTAACCATCGCTTGCAGAGATTTGTGGAGGTCAGCAAGCCTAAAATTGATCAAATAAATCAGAATGTTTCAAAATGTGTTACAATTTCACAAGTAAAATAACCCTTTCTTTTATAAAATTGAATTTGTGCTATTTCTGAATGCTTTTAGAGTTTATTCCACTTTAAAAATGAGCAGTAGATGTGTACTTTTTGTACTATATGTGTAACTGAATATATGGATAGGTCACTAACCTCATGGAATTGAATCGAAATGCCATAAAAAAAAGAGAAAAAGAACGCTAATGGATAATATCAAATAAGAATACAATTGTACCATTCATATGTCGGTGTCTAAACTTAATTGCCTGTAGATATGTTGTGAGCTATCATTTTTCCAAGATTTTTCAACAAAACTTTAATGTATGCTAATATTTATATTCTACTATTGTGTTAACATTCAGTGTCCGTAGATAGCTCAACATTCAAAATTACTCTCATTTTATGTTAATCTCTTTTTTCACACAACACAAATAGCAATTCATATCAGTATGTGCGAAAAGCCTATGAAGACGATCCAACAGAATAAAAAATATTTTAACAGTCACAATATGCAGCCACACTGTTAGGTACACCACTGCTCAGTATTGCTGGGTCTTCTAATCTAACTCAAGACAGAAAACATATTGTCTTCCTAAAGCGCAGAAAATACGGAGTTGTAAATCGTATAAAAATGTATAGAGAAATGCTCTTTGGGTATGTGTGTTGAACCCTTAAGGTATCATCCATTAGCAAGCTGATACCTGTTGACAGATCCATGAAATTGAAAGCAATAGTTTATTATAAACATCATGCCTTTAGGCTCACATTCTTACACAGTAACTAAGTGTATTCAGTTACACAAACATTAAATACTGTAAAAATAAGTGATTATATTAATTACACATTCAAAAAATCTCATTTCTGATGCATACTTAGGCAAAAAGCTTCTTGTCAAAGGAACACTGAAAGTTCAAAGATTGTTTGCCTGCTGATACCATAAAATTTGGTGATCGATGAAACTCTCTGACTCTTGGTTTTGAGTTTTAGATAGCAAGCGTTCTACATTGCAGTACTGGGTGCATGGAAACTCTGTGTATCAAATCAGGCACACCGAGTGTAGAATAGCCATTAATTATATAGTGTATCTATATACACACACATAGAAAGAATATACATATTCATACACTTCCCTAATTATAATATGCATATATCATAATGCATGCATAAGTTGTCACTTGGGGTCTTCTTTGAGGGTACTTGGTGGTCTTTGGGGTCATTCCTCAATGTCCTTTAACTGAACCCTCTTTTTGAGTATGTGTAGTCAGCATCATCTTGCATAACTTCTTCACAGCTGACTTCTCAAAGTCAGTTTGTTCTAATTTCTGGACCATAATGTTCTTTAAATGAAAGTTTCTAAATTATCATGTAGCAATTAAGCAATAGTTAAGCTGTGTGTATATATAATAGTTAAGCTGTGTTCTACCTGATATAAGTCTGGGTGTTAGAACATGTATCACTGCATACCTGCTAAAAAAGTCAAAGACGCTCACTCATTACACAAAATTTCACTGTGTGTTGGACCTCAGATAATCAATTGCTTTTGCATTGCCTTGATCCCTTTTTGTTTATGATTTGATCTGTTCCTTCACTGTATACCATGCTGCTATTTCCTCCTGAAAACAGTTGAGAACTAGGTAACAGGGTGAAGGAATGTAAACATCACAATATACTGTTAAAATTCAACTGAAATTAAAAAAACCCCATGTGATTAAAGTTAAAGGAAAGGCAGCTAATGAATGAATAATTATGTCCTTAAAAGTAAAATAGTAGTTGTGTTAGTACTTGACGTATCTTGTTATTGTTTCTGTTTTGTGGCCTGAACTTAAAAGCAAGATTTTATCTATATTCCATTTTGTCGTATCTTGCATATATCATTAAGAAAAAAAAATCATATTGATATGTTTTCCCTTGGAATAGTTGAAGTGAGAACTTCAATTTACTGTATACTGACTGTTGATATTGTTTCATGCAGAGATTTATTTCCCCTGTGAGTTTTAATGTGAGATAGGCCAGCTATGAACTGCCAACATTCAGTGCATTTAACATTTTTAGTCTGCTGTTGGCTTACTTCTAAGATGAAAATTAGGTGTGACAAGAGTCTCAAATATGTAACACAAACATGGATTCAGTTTTGTGTTACTTCTCCAAAAAGTTCAATCAGGATGGGAAAGACTTTCTTATCTTTCAGCTAGCAACACAGAAATCTAGTCACCTGCAAGGGTGTAAATATGGCTAGAACAATTGTCTCAGTATTCCCTTTCCCAACAAATAAACCAGAAAAATTAAGGTATCAGATAGGGTGAGAAGACTGATAGACCAGTAATCTGTTTTGGGTACCTTTACAAGCAGGGCTTTTAAGCAATTTGTAAATGTGTTAAAGTAATTTTAAAAAAAAATGTGACATTTGGAAATAGAACTTTTAATTTGCTTAATTGATTTCAACAGAGACAAGCATGTTGAACTAAATGCACATATTGTAAATTGAAAGCTTGATGAGATTGTTAGAATTCTCAGTGTTAATTACAATTTTCATTTTCTCTAATAGTCATAAGGTTTAAGAGTATCATCCTGCAGCAGTAGTTTCGAAATGTTAATGCAAATAGTGCCATATTGCTGTTGTAGAAAAAAAATATTTTTGGTCTTTTTTTTTTAACCAAATTATGTATTTATATTCCTCCTAGAGAAAATCTCTTTTCATATAAGGTAGTTGAATATATCAGTACCAGTGTCATCTGTTTTCATCCCTAACCCATACCATATTTCCTTGAGAAAGTTCATATAGTGCAAACTTAAAAGCAATGTTGTTTCTTCAAACAGTATATAACAGTTCTCTGCTGCACTGCTTACACCTTTAGGTAATACTCAAGAGATTTAGAACTGTAAACCTCACTTCTGACAAAGAGAAACCAAACACTATAATAAACTAGAATACATTTGTTTTCTTTTGAAGTGAGGTCATGGATTCACACTGACTTCAAATCAATGGTAGAACTCATTTAGATTACGTCTACTCTTCATTTTAAGTATGGATGTGTGCTTCAACCCTGTCTGTGTCAGATGTAATGTACTTACTCTTCAAATTATTGTGCGTGGATTTATAGAATCATTTGGTTGGAAGGGACCTTCAAAAATCATCTAGTCCAACTTTCCAGCCCTGGTCAGGGATACCCTCCACTAGATGAAGTTGCTCAAAACCCTTGTTCACTTCCAATGACGGGTCATCAACACCTTCGCTGGGCAACCTCTTCCAGTGTCTCACCATCAACACAGTGAAGAACTTTTTTCCTTATGTCTGATCTAAAACTTCTTTCATTCAGCTTAAAAACATTTCCCTGTGTTCTTTCACTACTGATTGTCTTAAAAAGCCTCTCTCCATCTTTCTTATAAACCCTCTTTAAGTATAGAAAGGCTGTAATAAGGTCTCCCCAGAATCTTCTTTTCCTGAGGCTGAACAACCCCAAGTCTCTCAGATTTTTCTCATAGGAGAGGTGTTACAGCCCTCTGGTAATTATCATGTCCCTCCTCTCGACATATTCGAACAGGCTTATGTCTTTCTTGTACTGTGAACCCCAGAACTATAAGCAGTACTCTATGTTCAAGTACAGGAGTTAAAAAAATTACACAGCATCTGAAACAGAATGTGAGCACTTACTCTTTGTTTCAGGAAACCAAGAACAGATTTACAAGCACAGTGGATGAGCTGAGAATGGTCACAGATTGCTGGTTTAGCTTTAAGCCATCAACACGTATTTTGCATGCCTTGAAGTATTGTGTTACTGATGAAGGATGGACAAATTTTTGTTAGACTTCTTGAGTGCAATAGGTAGGCTCTGAGTTACGAGTATCATAAGGCCCATATGTGAACAGGTGGAACAAAGGTCACAGAGCACACTGTGTTTCAGCCTGCTTTTGAGCCATCCCACCGAGGACCTGCAAATATACCTATAAATAAATGTATCTCCATTAATTCAAATGCAACCCTGTTTTCACTGTGCTAGCTGTATCCCAATTCAATAGATTTTTACAGTACAATGCTATTAAACAGAAAGTAATTTCTGTGGACACAGAAAGTAATGTATATGGACAAAGTATTTTAGAAAGTTTAATTTAAATTGATCAGAACCGTAATAAATATGCATGATATTGGAAATACCATATAAGATATGCAAGCTATGATAGTTTTAGCCTAATTTTTTAGGGTTTGTGTGAGAAGAATCAGATTATATTTACTCAGTGTATGAAACAAATTATTCCTTCTCAAGCTGATTTTTCCTTTCATGAAATTGCTGGTAGTAAACTATGAATCAAAGTTTTGTAAAAACCTTAATTGTAACTTAAATGATCATGATCTATTCAAATGCCAACATACATTAATGAAATTATTATTGCAATATGTTTTTTGGATAAACAAAAACAAGTTTATTTTGATCTTGGAAGGTAAGCGTTCATACTGTTTTTTACCTTGGTAAATTTACCCTTCCTTCATAGCCCTCACTTCCTTTGTAATCAGTTCTGAATCAGCTGACACCACTTATATCCAGTATAAAGTTTGCTCAAATCCAAGACAATGCAATACTAAACTTTAGAAAACATAGTCTAAAGAATTTACATTGATACTACGACAGCTTTTGATAGAAACTGCTTCACTGCAGATTGGAGAACTTGACACTGGGGGTGAAAGACAATATATTACTATTCTGCTGATACAGTCAGTGTTATTTTTACTTTGTGAAATGTAGAACCACAATTCCCCTGCAGCCTGGCATTAAGGACAATATCTGTTCTTATATTCTCACTTACTAACAACTGCTGCTGTTGTCATAACCTTAGGTTTCTGTATCAGTGCCTCCACAAACTATTTTTCTTTTATACGCTTTAATTATACACTAGAAAAAATACACTGTCTTCCTTTGGAAAATACCTTGAAGAATAACGTCTTTCTCTGTGAGTTTCATTTTGTAAAAGACAAACTATGAGTGCATCCATATTTGTACCTCAAACATTTGAGACATTCTTAATTGAAAAAAGCCGAAACCAAAAAATGGACACAATTCTTACCAACTAGCCTCCATTCCTGGAATCCTTATTTAATTAATGAGTTGACAAAAGAGATCTGGAGACGAAAGACTTTCTATCCGCTCAAGTATTCTTCCCTCTTTGGTACTACTTTCTGGCTTTTTTTTCATATGTATGTCTCTATCACTGCATCTACAGCTACAGCTACAGCTACAGCTACACCTACACCTACACCTACACCTACATCAATCTATATCATCTATCGATAGATATCTGTGAGATTGCTCTCATATCAACCCTGGATGGGCAAATACTAAGTGTAAAAGCAATACTATTTTCTGTGGTTTAATAAACAGTGGTGAATGGAATACTATTACCACAGATATTCATAATCCCTAAAAATTTTGAGATAGTCATCTAGCCAGGATGGTTTTTGCATCATTGAAATTACAGATATACTGAAATTTCATACCTGAAACTCCAACTCTTCTGGCATTACAGACCTGCTCTCAGTTAAACCAGGTAACCGAGCAGAGAGAAATTGGGACTATATAAATAGCTGTTTTCATTCTGTCCTTGAAAGGCTGTGTATGGAAATTAAACTAACACTCAAAATGCAATCATGCATAAGCTAATCATGCTGTGTTGCTCAAGGCTAAAAGTTCTGAAGGTATGCATTAAGGAAACATCCACTTCTTTGCTTGTTTCCCACCAGTGTGTTGTCACTCTTACTTGGACCCCTGAAAGCCACCATCCCTACCTTTCCTGTGGGCATTCAGTGGTTGACAGTGACAGTCACTCATTCAGAAATTACAGGCAGAGTCCTGGTAGCTTCTGTGTTTTATTAATGAATCTGGATCATAAATACTGCCTCTGCTGACAGATGTAATTACTCAGGGAAATCCACTTCACTGCACTGCTGTTTGCCTTGTAAGTATCATAAATGGGCTCATCTCAAAACCCTGACGTTCAAGGGGAATACAACCCTGGTCAGAAAAAGATGTGACAAGTGATGACAAATGTCAGTAGTTCAACTACACTGTTGACAGGTCTGCTCTTGTTAACATCAACAGTATTAGCAGGATAGCGAAATAGCCTATGACTTGCAGTGAACTTGATGATCTTAAAGGTCTCTTCCAACCAAAACGGTTTTATGAAATAACCTATTACTCTCATAACAAGGTTTTGCTGTTAACCAGTTCCTCCTCACCTGTAACTCCCCCTGCTTTTCTGCCAGCTACCCAGCCAGCACCACTCCCATAGAGGCCCTCTGGATACAGTTTTAGGATTTTTTTTCCACCCAAATAAAAACGCTAGATAAACCATAATTTCTGAAGCTATCATGTTCTAAAAAACACACTATATGTAAAGTTCTGTCAAACATCTCATTGCAGATGTAAACCTGTTTGTTAATGCACATGTGAGAGATCTGTAGACTATAGACTATACTTGAAGGTTGGATAAAGAACACGCGCTGTGAAACAGGTTGTTCTAAGTGTAGATTTGTAGCTTTCAAAACAATTATAGAGATGAACCATGGGGAACTCCTGATGCCAAGACTTTGCCCTCAAAAACCGTTGTCAGTTGTCTGGAATAATCACTTTGTACTGAGTGTGGAGGCAAAGCCTGCACCCTGATGGCTATCAAAAGAATAGGCCACTTGGATCGTGGCTTCCTCGCACGCTCAGACCTGCAGGTCCTCCTCCCAAATCAGGGTGTTACACTCTTCAAGTCTTAGATAGTGTGCTGCTGTGGCACAGCTGAGCACCTGTGGATTGTCCATCACCTTTTGCAGCAGTTTGCACTCTGTATAATCTGGAGCAAGTGAGCCTGCTTTCCCAGTGGGAGCACTTGGACACGCAGTATGTCTGTCCTGCTCCCCACAGCTCCTGCAGTCCCCGGCAGTGTGGGCATGAATGGCTCTTGCTACTTCGCTGCAGCTTCAGCTGACACTGAAACCCAAGTAGCACAGCAGTGCCATTCATCAGCTATGATTCTGCTCATGAGTCCCGGATGCAAATCTCCTCCAGGCAGCTAAAACAAGACAGTCAGAATTTCTGACATTAGAGTTACTTAAGTCTCACTTTTTTCTCAAGTGTAGGTGCCTTAGCTATGCCTCCTGGCAGGCGCTTCCTTGAGATTTTGGAGTTTACATGTTTCATTTTCCCTGAAAAGAATTACTTCTATCCCATCTTTAAAAGTGAGGCTTGAGACACCCTTTTATTGAAGAGATTTGACTGAGACTTTCCTGAACTCTGGACTCATAGCCTTTCAAGAGATTAGAAATTAACACACGTTTTTTCTGCAGGATGTGAAAGGCTCTTGTTCATTTTAATCTAGATACTCTATCTCTCATGAGAAAATTCTTTCTAAGTTGAACACTAGATGCTTTGAATGGTGGGAAATTATTTCTTCCTAACCTTCCATCATAAAGCTTTTCTATACTGGCAAGAAAATGCAATACCAAAAGAAAAGAAAAAAAAGCCTACACAAAATGCTTTCTTAAATTGGAAATGAATGTTTCAGCACTTCTAACTCTTTTATGTTCTTCCTACAGCCAAAGGTCCTAAATTCTTTTCCTCCTCATTTTTCTCAAAGTGCAGTAGAATCCATGACATGTAGGTTGTATTTACCCCTTCTCCCTGCAATCTGGCTTTCTTATTTGGAAAAAATAATGTTAAAATAAAGATTAATAAACTAAAGATACAGCTATCTGAAACTTTTCTTCCTGCTCTTCTAAGAAAGTTTTAGTGTCTTTCATGGTCAGATGGAAAACGTGAGTTGGAAAGAAAAGTGAATGTACCGATGAACTCATTCAGAGGCAATAAGAGTAAGAAAAAAGTACTTGAAACATAAATAAGTCAAAGGGCTGAATAAATTACTCTTACTCTATTATATAAAATAATTTACTTCAAGACTGAAATTTTGTCTTCATTTTTGCCTACTCAACTTGATTAACACAGTAGCATGAACTGTGAGAATGGTATTACCAGATATACGTATGTCAACAGGACACTGTTATTTGTCCATTAGTGATAAAGTTAAGCTGGAACAAGTCACGCTAACTTGAAGATCTATGTAACACTAAGGCTGTTTTTAATCTTCATGGTACTAGGACTGATATATGCTGCTTGAAAACCCAGTCACAAACTTAAGCTTTTTGATGCTTATAAAAAACCCCAGATAATAATTCATTTATCTGACAGGTATTAGTTTGAAATATTAATAAAAATAATGAAAACACATAAATGATTCCTGTTTTTTTCCTGTCTCTGCAAAATATAAAAAGCCTACTTCTTGCCTTCCAGTTAGGTGTCCTTGGGGAAAAAAACCCAACCAACCAAACAAAAAAGCACAACTCTTTATTTTTAAAAATAAATTATATTTTTTATTAAAAAGTCAGTTTTACCTAGCCAAAAGTAGGTGAAATTTGCATGTAGTAAGTACATATTTTTCGGATTGTAATAATTTGCGTAGATAAAGTGCAGAGCATAAGGATCCGTATATACTTGGAAATAAGCAATTTCCCCTTTTCTCTAGAGATCAGTTTCCTCTCTTTCTCTTTTTCTTTTCCTCCAGATAGAATTCATCGTGCAAATCGTGTCAATTCAAAAATACATTGCTCTAGAAGTGGCACTAGGTCTATCTTATTCTATACCATTTTACTCAGTTCACTTGAATCTTAAACCTTAGGAATTTGCAAAAGGTAGAAGGAAAAGAGAAATAAAATCTAAGCTTTTAAACATCTAATTTCATTATGTTCACTTTGGCAAGGTAGAAAAATACATTTTATTAGTGTTGCCAAAATCACACAAAATAGCTGTCATAAAATCTTCCTGAGCTGCATACAAATATCTACCTTCAAAAGGCAAATGTTGTTCAGTTTGATGAAGCACCTGAGCCTGGCTTTTACAAAGATGTTTTAGAGTGTTTCACTTATGCTTCTGCTTACTGAGATAAACTCTTCTTCTCTAACTGACATATGTCTTTTTCACACATTAACACTTCATACACCACTCAGATGCAGCACAAAGAGGATCCCTGCCCTGTACAGTCTAAATCAAATACGATATAACAAGTCAGGTTTATAAACAGATGTGGTATGTGTGGAGGGAAAACAAAGGACAAGACTGAAAAAAAAAATCACACTCTTAGTCAGCCATTTATTGTTTGATGGCTCCATTTCTCCTGTCCCTACATTTCTTAAATTTTTTCCCTCCCTTTTCTAAGAATTCAGAGGTCTAATGCACTTTCCCTCCCTTTGATGAGCAGGTGGTGAGTAGACAGTAACACCTCTGTGATCATTACATATGATCTCTCTTAATATGATTGCTTTATAACACTAGCAAATTAGCCTTTACTCCTTTTAAGTGAGTGTGGATGTGTATGGGGTGGGTATTTGTCACGGCTTAGCGTGGTTTTCGGCAGTAGGGGGAAGAGGCTGTCTCCTTTGTTTGGCATGGTTTAGGTGGTGGGGGATGGGACTACTGGCGTGGTTCCTGTAAGAGGTGTTATGACACGTGCCCCTTGACTCCAATTTCATGCCCTCACCTCTGCCCCAGGCTGTGTCAATCAGCGTCTCTACAAATATGCCTGTTTAAGGGGGGAAATGCCTTTCATTTTTCCTTTTAGCTCTTTTGTTTCAGAGGGAGTAGGATGGAAGATGGAGAGAACCAGTCACTGTCACCGAAGTAGCCAGGAGAAGTTTGCTAAAATACACATCAGGACAGTGGAATTTCCCTCTGTCTATAGCAAGTTACTCATTGAGCCTTGGCAGGAGTCGTGGGCGGACTGGAAAAAAGAGAGTGCCCAGGGGCAGAGGAATGGACTCTGGACTGACTTCTGAAAAATGGAGTAACTTCAAGGTTTGGGACCTGGTCAGCTCAGTGCTGGGAGAGTCGACCCTGGCAGCAGACACCTCCATGTGAACTGGAGGTGTTTGTGCCAGACTGTCTTCTGTGAGGGAGTCTGCCATGTGGCTGGAGGAAATCTGTGAGGAGAGTTTTTTATGGAGCAAGCAGCTGGAACCTCATGCTGAGGGTTAAATATGACTGCACCCCCCTATCCTGTGTTTACCTCCACTTCCGTCACTGAGTGTGGGGGCAGAAGGGAGGCAGTAAAGTCAGGCCTGGGAAAAGGGGAGAGGTGGGGGGGAGGGTATATTTAAGATCTTGATGTTCTGTCTTTTCTATCCTACTCTAATTTTATTTGTGATTTGTTCGTGGTTTCGTTGTATGAATTAGGTTGATTTTGTTCCTGTAGTAAAGTCTGGTTTTTGCTCATGGCCATAAGTGGTAGGTGAGCCCTCCCTCAGCCCCGTGCTTGACTCTTAAGTAGTTGTTTTATTTTCTCCTCCTGGAGGAAATAATATTACTTTGTAGTTTTAGTTGCTGGCCGGATCTAAATGGTGCAAAGTAGCAATGGTCTCTTGGGGTGTAACTGCATAACAAGGTGGTAGATTGATCTTGGTTGGATGCCAGGTCACCTCCAAGCTGCTCTGTCACCTCTCCTCTGCCTTGCTTTTAATGGAAAAGCACCCTTTGCTCATGCCTTGGATAAGAGCTACAGCATATTCCAAAAAGGCTTCACTGAAGCTGAATGGTGAACAAGGAGAAATTCTACTATGCACTTGTACAACCCCTGCGCAAGCTTAAGGTACTAGAAGCAGAGAAATTGAAAATGGCTAAGAATTGGATAACACAGGTTAAAAAGCCCCAGAAACGAACAAGATATGAGGAAAAACATGGAAACTTCAGGGAATTTGATAGGATGAATCCAAAACAAATAAAGAGAAGCACAGACATAATCAGAGAAAACCAACCCCCAACCAGCCCCCTATGGCCATATAGACCCAGAATTTGGTATCTGTGTTATTCAGTAACTTGTGCTCACAAATAAGTAAGGGGTTTTTTTGTTTGTTTTTGTTGTTTCTTTTTTTCAGTGAAGGCTCGGGCATACTGACTGTGGGGGTGCAAGCATGCTCACTCGTGACTACAGTATTTATTATACTATAAAGCAGTTTGAATTCATCACTTGAAAACACAGCAGTTTAGTTACTGTTTACCTACCCAAACTCTTTCATGGGCACCCCCTCGTTGTGGGGAAAGAGCTTGCGTGCCTTTGTGAGGTTGAGAGCTGTGCTGGTGGTGGCAGATGCCTCCGGTGGGGTCTCCCAAGCCAGACAGGTCTCAACTGAAGGGTCAGACAAAGTGTGTCCACGGGCAGGATGGGCTCACTAGCCTTCAGGCAGCCATCCTAGGAGAAGGACAACTCTAACTCCAAGCCCGGGCAGATGGAGCTCGTTTAGCCTTGTAAGGCATCCATCTAAGAGAAGGATGCTCTAACCAAACCTAGGACCCGAGGACTTCGTTGTCACCGTCCAAGCTCGCTAGGCCCTGGCAGATGAACCTCAAGTGTAAACGATGGAGCCAGTTCTGCGCACGCTGCGCCTCACCTAAAAAATCCACTGCACAAGCCCCAAGGGTGTACTTATCACTTGCAGTAAGCGTAGGGAAAACCCTTCCCAAATCTTCGTTCGTGAAGCCAAGCCATGATGAAGACCTACCCACAACAGAGACTGTCCATGAATTGCACTTGAACTTCCATTACAGCATTAATTTCCGTTCTGTCAGATACAATACGAAGGCACAAATATTCACTCCCCCTCTGTGCTGCTGATGTTAAGTGAAGCTGAAATCTCCCATAGTAAAATAAAAAGAGGCTAATAGGGCCCAAGTCCTCCACCTTTTTCCAAGGGACAATCCTTACTCTACAGGCAGACATCATCACTGCTTTTCCGAAATAGTATAAACTGACATGAAATTGAAAAAAAAAAAAGTCCTACCAATGACAGTATTAACACTGATTTGTACTACCTTATAAACTCTATGTATTTTTGAAAAAAATAGTATGTCTGAAAATTCTTTAGTTTGGACTTAGATTTTTTTAACATACATTTTTTTCTCATCAGTTCAACATAGAAACCGCAGATCTTTGTTACCTTCGTGTTTTGCAATAAGAAACCTTTATATACAGAAATAGTCCTGGAATCAAGGAGTAGAAATTGAGTACAGGAAACTTTCTTCCAGATTGTAATGGCTTTCTCAGAATGGGTGAGAAGTACTTGTACTTAGATAAATGTATATACTGGATATTATGACACTCTTTTGTCAGGGAGAGAAGGGAATCTCCTCGGGCTATGACAGGAACTGAACCTCAGTTACTCGTGGTCTAGAAGAAAAGTCAATTGAATAAAAGAGCCTATAATCCAGTTGCCCACAGCTGTGTTTTAAAATAAAGTGGTCAAGACAACATTGCAGAGTTCAGATCTAGATGTGAGTTTGTTGGTGTATTTGGTAGGTGTATTTTTTAAATGGCAGAAGAATATGCTTTTGTAGGCTTGTTGGATTTAAACAATCAAGTAACGTTACTACTAATGCTAACTTTGACCCACTTTGATAGATTCACTTTTGCGTGCAGTGGGGCAGTGCTACAGAGAAACTTTAGTAATCTACAGAAATTTTATAGTAAACCGTCAGGTCAGTGTTTCCATTCAACATTTAATAACACAAGTTCAGAAAACAATTTTAGATGCAGAATAAGGAAGACTAAACTACTGCTGTAGGTATTTCTTTCACTTGGGAAGCTGTTCACAGATTTTAATAGGTGAAGAAGAGAAACTAGACTGAGGAGATATCATTTCAGGTCTACCAAAACTCAATCATGCTTCTAGAATTGAAAACAGAAGTTTTGCCATCCCTTTTCTGATATTTATGTTGAAACATCCCACTAATTATTTTTCTGCCTCATTTTGCCTCTACATGCAACAGCTAGGTCATCTTTTTCTTTCAACTGCAGAAGAAAACTGGAATATGAAAAATTTACATGAAAATATTGATCTCCACAGATATTTGAAAGCTGAAAGCCTTAATGGAGTGAGTTGACCTTGACTGGTCCCCATGCCACTCTCTCACTCTTTCTCTTCAGTGGAACAAGGGAAGAAAATAAGACAAAAACCTCATGGGTCAAGATACATGGAATTTAATAAATAAAAGCAAAAGCCACAGACAGGAGCAAAGAAAATCAAAAAAGATTATTCTCTACTTCTCATCTGTCCAGCCACTTACTGGAAAGCAGGACCTCAGTACATGTAACAGTTGCTTTGTAAGACAAGCACCTTAATAATGAATGTCCCTTCCCCTCCTCTTTTCTTTTAGCTTTTACTGCTGAGCACAACATCATATGGTGTGGAATATGGTCAATTTGGGTCAGCTGATCCAGATGCGTCCCCTCCCAAGATCTTGTCCTTCACCAGCCTTTGGAGGAAGGAGGGGGTGGATAGGCAGTCTTGATGATGCGTGAGCACTGCTCAGCAGTAGCCAGAACACCAGTGTGTTATCTGCGCTGTTGGCTACAAATGCAAAGCACAGAACTATGACGGTGACTATGGAGAACACGAATTCCATTCCAGGCTGACTGATGTGGTACTTTTCTTCCCCCACTCATGGACTACTTAATACAAGATGCAAATCCCCTCTCTAGGTCACACAACAATACATTGGAAAAGCCAAATGCAGAATGTGAAAGGCAGTCTACCAGAGTGTTAAGGCTCATCCTTAACACTTCTGGCTTCTACCTCCCCTATTCTCCTGGGACAATCATGGCAATCACTTCCTGTATTGGACCAGAGTGTTGTGGCACCCCTTTGGTGCACCTGGCTCCTACTCCCCTCCTCCTTATTTTCTTGGATGATCAGTCAAACTTCTTAAGACCTTAAGATCTTAAGACCTACACTTGTACTTGATCATGACCCAAATGGGAATGCCAGAACTTCAAGATCCAGCAAGTTCTGGACATGCACAAACTGAAACATTGCATTGTTTGACTTAGGCCAAAATGGAAAAGTACCTGACAAAAGTCAATTATCTTGGACCCTATAAATAACGATCTACAATGAAATCCTTTGAGCTCTCCTGGATATCAGCAGGCTACATTCAGCATCTCCCCTGAAGTGGGATGCCTCACAGGATCCTCTGCCAGCAAGATCAACACAAAGCCTGCGTGAGAACCACCTTCTCAGTACTCAGTCACCACTCCTTGAGTAATGACGATACATTGTATTTACTCTAAATGCAAAGAGGGAAATTTTGACCATAGGCTGGCCTCTCTCTCCCAGCTCTCTACTGATTAAGGTGTTTTGCTTTATGCATCTGAGAGTGGGCTCTGGATCCAAGCATTTCTGTTTGTTTCACTGTGTGTCTGTATGTTTTGTGTTTTTATCTATATATATTTTGATTTAAGGGACTTGGTAGTAAGTTAGCGTAAATCTTGTCATTCTCAAATACGTTGACAAGTCACTGTTTTACTTTGCTAAATCATTTGCTAGCTCTTAAATTGGTTAATCATTTAGTGCTGCTAAACTCCAGCCCTTTTAATTTACCTTTATACTAGAAATAGTTTGAATCGTTGTGAAATCAAACTGTGTTAAATATATTCATCTGTGACACAGACCCAATACATGTAATCATGAAAGTGAAAACTTAAATTATTAAATATTTATCCTAACTCACCATCAATTTATTAAAATTATATATTATTTAGATTATATAT
>NW_010416886.1:16034-21762 GCF_000710305.1 Buceros rhinoceros silvestris | reverse complement strand
GTCCTCGCCCTTCCTTGAGTATGGACCTTGTTCACTATTAATCGTAATAGCCATTATTTTAATTCTTTGTAATCTTACATTCAAGATGTAGTAAAATATAAGAATTATTTCATAATTTACAGTATTTGTTTATTTGTGGTGTAATGGTGTTTATATATAACAAACACATCTGAACACAAAACTTGAATGAGCGTCTGATAATTGTCCAGATGAGGACAATATGCGCATGCTTCCTCTGAAGTTTTTCACAATTAATCACCTTACGTGACTTCAGGTCACTGCTCAATCATATAGGAAGCTTATAACATCATAAAGAAATACTGTCCTTTAAGAAGTGGTAACTAAGGTCTTAGTTTTCCTAGAATTAAGAATGTCAGTCAGAGTGGGATGATCAACTGGATCTTTTATGCAAATCTGACTGAAGGGACAGTGTTGCGGTACACTGTTGTGGTACACTGGGTGGCAGTGTGGGCGGTCAGAAGATTACGTGCTTACGTGCTTACGTTACAGGAATGCAGTAACCACCCACGATGGGCGAGGCTTAGTCTAACACTATGTAACTCTGTTCAGTACATAATAAAGAGCCATTTTGCATCCTCTGTACCAGAGAAAGTGTATAAGTGACCCCCAACGGAAGGGAGTTGGGTGCCAAATATCACAAGTTGCCACAGGACAGTGGGCCGTTACTGGTGATTTTGTTCTATTTGAACAGTGCTCAGTTGCTTTCTTTATAACATCGCATAGTCTCCACACCCCTCTCAACCCCAATACATGCATATCCTCATATATTGAGCCAAAATTGACTTTTCATGGTTTCCTTTCTTTAATTTTGTTGCTATGGAAATCACCCCCCCACACACAGTTTCTGCATTGACTCAAACGCGCTGAGAGCCTTTGAACATGGTTACGTGTCTTCAGGACAGTTTAGAATAATGCTAAACAAATGCAGCTGAAAATTGTGTTTATAAAGAAATCCTCCCCACTCCTCTATACCGGAGAAGGCTCACTTTTTCAATGTTGGCATGCTTATTTTAGCAAAAATAAACAAGCATTGTGTATACGACCCTTCTCATGCCTAAGTTTCCCGAGAAACGTAAACAAATGGCACACAATCTACAAACATTACTTGTAAAGTGCTGGAGCACAAGTGCCCCTGGAGAGCTATTGACAACTTCTCTGTGATGCCAGCTTGTTACTATCTGTCTCTTACAGAAATGAAAAATAAAATTTCAAAAGTCAGCATCCAATTACTGTTTCTGTGTTTGAACAGGACTTGACAAACTTCCCGAATGTCCTGCAAAGGATTGTGCAGCTCCCAAAGGGCACAAAGGAGGTTCCCATCTCGTGGGAGAGGTAGTGTCTCCCTCAGTCTCCACTCTACCATCCCGACCCAAGAGGAAGCTTAGAAGTCCTGATTCTGTCCAACCGGCATGAGCAAAGGAGATCAGTGGATTTTTATCCCTCAAAGTAGTATAAGCTCAGGTATAAAAATAATAATAAAAAAAAATAATGAAGAGATATTTCCAATAGGTCTTAGAAGGGGACTTAAGGGAAAAAACAGTAAAAATTATCAGAAAGCCTTACTTCCAATAAAATCAATTCTTTCAACGAACTCAGGCATTATTTATCAATTATCACTATAAAGAGTTTTTCCAAAAGTCTTTCTCTTGTCTGTTAGATCACATTTTCCTTTCCTTTCAGTCACAGCATCTTTACCAGAATACCTTTAAATATAGAAATACTAAATTTATAAATGTCTTAAAGATTTCATTATTTATGCAATCTGCTAAGTCATGATTTTAATTTCCATTATACCACTTTTTTGTGTCTTTCACCTATTTTGTGTTGTTTTTGGTTTGAGGGGCAGCCATATCACCTAGCTTTTCACTCACCTAATTAAAAAAAAAAAAAAGAAAAAGGAAAAGGAAGGGAAAAAATCATAACATAACATATATCATAACAACCCACGTAATACCCCAACCCACATAAAAATGTCCCTCATGAAAATGCCAGGAAAAATGCTTCAAAAATGCTCCAGTGATTTGAATGTTGTCTGATGAGTACCACCTTCTTCAATTCTTCACCCCAAGGAAGTCTTTCTGTAGGGATCCATATGTGTTTCTGAATGCTGATTCCAATCGGTTTTGAACTCTTTACCTATGCCAGCTTTTGGGTCTCTTCCCTCAGTGCCATGCACATAGTTATTACGGTAACAGTGAAATGGAGAAAGATCCTTTATGATGTGATCAAATGTGGCACCAGTGAGGCAAACAGTGGCAGAGGATCCAGACCATAAATTCAGTATCATATTATTTCTTTAATAATGACAGGACAGACCAGTTCGGTGCAAGTGGAAGGAACAGCATTCTGTGTCTATTACACTAATTTTATTATCTCCTTGATCATTTGAACTGATCTGCGGATAATTCAAATCCCTCTGCCAATTTGAGCAGCATGTATAGAGACGCGCTGCAGAGCAAGGCAGCTGGTATTTCTTTCTACGTTATTTTATCACCATCATGCCTGGAATATGGCATTCAATTCCAGACATCCCTGGAGTGCTCTGAGGCCCAGTGATAAGATATTGAGGGCAATAGGCAGAACTAATCTTTGGAGAGGAAAATAGGTGGCTTTAGGCATGTTCCAAATGATCTTTCATGCAATGTTATTTCTCTTCCTTCAGAGCATTCCATGAAAGAGCAAATTCAGTTATCTGGTAGGTGGCAAGATGCATCTCAAATACAAACCACGTTTCCCAGTAGTGCATAAAAATGAGTTAGCAATCTGTAGAAGATAGGAAACTTCCCTAATTTATTAGAAGACTGGTATTCAAAACACATGAAAGAAGGTTGTAGCAAGGTGGGGGTAAGTCTCTTCTCCCATGTAGTAGGTGACAGGATGACAGGAAATGGCCTCAAGTTGCTCCAGGGGAGATTTAGGTTGGATATTAGGAAAAAATTCTCTACAGAGAGGGTTGTCAGGCATTGGAACAGGCTGCCCAGGGAGGTAGTAGATTCCCCATCCCTGGAAGTGTTTAAAAAATGTATAAATGTGTTTCTGAGGGACGTGCTTTAGGGACCCTGGCAGTGCAGGATGAATGGTTAGACTTGATGGTCTTAAGGATCTCTTTCAATCAAAATTATTCTATGATTCTGTGACATATGAAACAAGTTTCCTTCTTCTGTTCTTTTCATACGTTTCAGGAATGATAGGCATTAACAGCTTTTATGGAAGGATGAGCATTACTTCCACGTATCTGAGCATGAAGTATGCAAAAGTTTCTTTGATCTTAAGAAAGTTTTGAAGACAGACAACTGAATTGCCTTTCCTCTGATAAGACCTTAACATGCTTTTCTGAAAGTGAAGGGAGTTCTGCTGAAACCCTAATGGGAGCAGAATCTGTCCTTTAGACAACATTGGCAAGTTCGGTTTAGGTTGGAAAACATCAGAGATTATTATTGGAAAGCGCAGATATTTTCTTATTATGAGCCAACACCATTTTCTTTCCTCTTTCATAGAATTTCTTTGCAAGCTGAATATTCAATTTAACTTTTCAATCCATGAGCAGCTAAGTACTGTACTGCCAATTCTCACTGGGATAGTTCAGAATTGGTGATTGACTACATAGCTATAATTTTGAAAAGATTAATTCACTGGTGACCTAAATACCTACACAGTGGCAAATTTAAAAATGTTCCTAGGCAACAAGAACCTATTGACACAATGAAAATACCCCCTTTAGAGGTTGTATCTGAAGCAAAGCAGCAAAGAATATATATCAGATTTGAAGGAAGGTAAGAAAAAAATGAGCAAGAAACACCTTTAACTTTTCAAAAATCATTATGTATGTTCATATGATTTGGGTTTTTTGTTTGTTTGTTTGTTTGTTTTTCAGGGATAGGAGACCTCCAGGAAATTCCAAAAGAGAAGTGTTGCCATATGTGATTGAAGGGAGAGAACAATAAACAGGAGAGCAAAACTTCTTTAACAGTGATATGTTGAATCGCTACCGTATCAGAAAAGTGGTCCTTCTCACAGAAAACTCTGATTCCCTTGAGTTATTTAAGGTCACGCAGCAGTTTCTCAAGGGCACATATGTACCAGCTTCACAGCCCTTGTAGAATAACAGCCCTTGATTGTTGTATTAGTGTTCCACTTCCCAGCATGACCCTGTCAGTAGCTGACTGAAAGCTTACCGTGCAAAGTCTGGGGACAGAAGTACCCTGTTACCAGTAGGAAAACATTTTTCTTTCTATACTGTTCCAGTCCTCAGCCCTGAAAGTGACCTATAAAATGGCTCTCCCATCTCTTCCAAAAATCCTTGGGAACCAAAATATGTAATTTGTCTGGCTGTTAAGAGTTATGGATACAAAGATAAAGCTTTTCTGTCAGATTACTAGATAGTTCTGCTCACTCTGCCCCTTCTTTGTATCTCAAAGGAAGAAACAGCCTCATCACACCTCCATTTACTCACACCATGTTCTGTTCCAAAATATGAGAGAGCTGTTTCTTCCTGACTGTGTCATGGTTTATCACAACAAAGTTAAATTCGGAGCTATTGTTCTCAGCCTGTGCTTGATGTAAAAAGTCCTGTTTCTTTCTTAAGTTTGAAGAAGAGCTTGTGTCTTTAAAGAAATAACAAGATTACAACCACAAAAATCTCACAATAAAATCATGAAATCCACAACGCCGATTTTGTCAAGTCAGCTTTGCTGGTGCTCTGTTAGCTCTGAGACACACAAGTAGTTTTTGAGCATAAATTTTTTGCCTTTAAATGTCCACATTAGCATGTAAAGAAATACTTCTTGCAAAATCTGGAGGTGACACTCCCACAACAAGATGTTTACTGGAGTTGGGAAGAATCTGAATGAAGCCCATAGAGTATTTGTTCAATGGGAGTTTTGACTGACAATACATGTACTGAAAATTTGACAGAGGACTTGATACTTTGAAGTCTTGTCTAGTAGGAATCACTAGAACTGAAGAACTGGAAAGATCTCTTCTTGCTGGACACCTTCATGTATAGACTTGGAAGGTAAGTTTAGTCTGAATTGCAGTATTATTTAACTATTGTTATATTATAAATTAGATTGTGGGTTTTGGTGGGGTCTATTTTGTTTTGTTTTGGTTTGGTTTGGTTTTTTGCTTGGTTTTTTTTTGTTTGTTTGTTTGTTTCTAGCTTCTCTTCAGTCAAAATTTCCAAATCAATTTTTTTTTTTTCTGCGGGGAAGCTGCTATTCAGTCACTAATTTAAACGACCACTTCTGAAGATCTAGATTATTATTGTCTATCTCCTCTTCACTTGTTTTAAATCTGAATGCTCCTTAAAGCAGAAGCAGTATTAAAATTTCATTTAACTACAGTTTAAGCCAAGTAGGAGATGTAGGGCTCCAGAACTGTGCAAGTCACACAGCAGCACATACTTTCTAAGAAATCCTGTGGGAAATTCTCTGTCCATCTGAAATGCAAAACAAATCTTACAGCATCATGGTGAGGTACCGCAGTTTTGTAATAGCTAGTCATTGAGATAGCTGTTATATAGTATAGCCAAGGATACCAAGGTTGACCCAGTGCAAGTGCAAGGTATGTACAACAATCTGTTTCAATACTTGTACCAGTTTTAAACAAATGTAACTGATTCCTTTGGTGGAGTTATTCTTCTGGTGTGATGAATGCTTCCTATTTTCAACATCCCACTAAACATAACACCGGAGAGTAGAGGTAGGGA
>NW_010416886.1:7090-15955 GCF_000710305.1 Buceros rhinoceros silvestris | reverse complement strand
AAGCAAGTGGTAGTTCTTGGTTGATCTTTTCCCGATTTTGTTCACCTGTAATCCCAGCCTTGTATTCCACAATTTTGTGTAGGAAGGGCTAGTAGGGTTACTGCTTTGCAAGGTGGGAGTTGCATGTCGCATGTGCCTTCATGTCAAAACCCCAAATGTTTTCCCAGCCTCTGCAGACTGAACTCTGGAAACAAGCAGAAAACACCAGACCACACTTTTGAGTGTAAATATGGACATCACAGGGCATCTAAATAATCCTGCTGTGACATCAGCTTTGAAACATTTTTATCAACACTGTGTCTAAAGTTTTTCTCAAACGTGTTATTAACATATATGTAGCCAGCGTGACAAATCCTCCTCAACACAAAAACAGATATTCCCCTGGAAAGCCCAGCAGTGGTTGTAGAGCTCAAGATGTGTCTCACCAGTGCTCAGTAGAAAGAAAGAGTTACATCCCCCACCAGGAATGCAAACCTAAACATTTCCACACCCCGAGCAAATACAAGTCTCTCTACATCTCATGAACACTTAGCTGACATGACAGTTTTGTAGCCTGGTTTTTGATTTATGAACTGTATTGACAGAGAATTTCCTATCGACAGCTGTGAGGCATTCTGCAACCTCACTATATGCTTTCTGATCTGTGCCTATCTTTCACTGGCATGCAAAAAATGTTCTCCACTATAACAAAAAGGAAGAGGTCCTCTCTTTCCAGGAAAATATTCAAACTGGATAATGACTGAGATCACAAGAAGTAGAACTGCACACACTTCTTCCGTATTTCTCGGAGCTGAATTACAATTCCATTCATTTTTAATAGTGTTTAAAACAGCAAATAATGTAACAGAAACAACAGCTATAGCAAATATTCTTGCTCATCTTGACAGCATGTTTCTCTTATTGTTTACTCTTGTTTCTCCTTTTACCTTTTTCTTTCTGTTTCTGCTTCTCCTTTTACTTCGTTTCTCTGTTTTACATTTGCTTCTCCTTATTTCACTTCCCACCAACCATTTCAGTCCATAGCTCTGCCTGCTGCTCCTTGGGCTGAGCAATTTTGAATGCAATCCTCTGTGCTAGTTTGACAGAGTTGAAATGCGACAGGGGAACCTATTGACTTCTCAACATTGCTCTGAATAAGCTATTAAAAACATTTCAAAAGTCTGGGTTTCAGTTGCAGACAAGATGGTGATTGTCCACAGTCACGGTGGCAATTCAGAGGAAGCAAGCCCAGATGGACAGAGAACTTCACTTCTCATGGGTGCATAAGGACTGTCTAAACACAAGCTGTTCTCACCCCTGAAGCTGTATGATCCTCTTCATCTGCCCTCATACAGGGCGATTTCCAAGACTTCACTAGTTGTAAAAGTTGGTGAGGAGTCAAAGACAATTAGACTGTTATTCCTAATATTCATGCCACCCCTGCAAACAGCAGCCATGTAGGAGAATGAACATTTATGCCTCGTTGATGTAAATGGACTGGTGTAATTAAGTGGATTTTAACCCCGGCACTTCTTTGGGTTTCATGTTGGACCACAGCATGGTACTTATCGCATAACTTCAAAAAAAGATGCACGGGGAATGTTTTGATCCTTTGTGTTGTTTTTTGGTTTAGTTTTTTTTTGGTTGTTTTTTTTTTGGTGTCACCCCCTCTAGCAGTGCTGACCTTTGGAAATAATTTCTGAAAATGTTCCCTTATTGGTGCCCTGAGTAGGGCAAGGCACAGATGTGTGGAAACAGTCAATGATAAATATTTTGTTTCTCAGACTTTTCCGATTCCTTAGGTCTCTTTGATGGACAGTTTATTGGAAAGGGGCGTTTTGGAGAATCACTGAGCATGGGGATCATTGCTGATTTCTGTCCTAAGACATTTTGACAGTATTAAAAGAGGGGGAATATCTGTGTTTTAATCAATAATCAATCAAGTTTTGAGATATAAACTGTAATTCATGTGGCAGGCCACAGGGCACAACAGTTTCTCGAACACTGATATTTCCAACCTTTGTCAACCTAGAAGGAATTGTGTTATAAACAAAAGGTGAGGAAGAGGAAGGATTTATCACAGTTTTGCGTGTGAAGAAGAAATGCAGAGAGAGAGTATGGGATGTCATCTCCATTCATCCGTAATCACAACTGGATTTAAGTTTTCAGGTGTTCAGAGACCTTTGGGAAATGTGGCTTCCTGGAAGATAGGGTCCTGTAAAAACTCTACAATTCATCTATACATGCTGAACTACCTGCAAAATTTGAGTATAGACAACTAGCTACACAAAAAATCTGAGGGTCCCCGGGCTGGCATAGCTGCTTTCTTCTTTGGGTAGCAGATTTTGTTTGCTTTAGGTGGAGAAGAGAGAAGGAGGGGCATTTTCTGTAGAAAACTGACTGGGCTTGGTGATTGCCTACCATTTTAATCCACTCTTTGTGAAAATTCCATAACTAAAAAATAATTTAAAACTAACTAAACAAGGAAAAAATAACTGCCCTGCTTTCCTGCAATTCAGTGGCAGGTGATCCTCCAGAAGATGGATGCAAGTTGGTCCCCATGTCCCCTGGGTACAGCAGTGGAACCAGTGTCTGCACAGGGAGAATGGTGGCCAAAGGCCAAAGGATGACTGAGCAGTTAAAAGTTAAAAGCACCATCCACTCGGGCTTTTGACAGGCTAGTTAAATGCTATTTGCATGCAGAGACAAAAGCACAGAACTGCACATTATCTTTAATAATTTTCTTTTTACATCTCTTAAAATCTAAGAAATTAATCAGCAGTGTTATGTATCATAAGGTATTATAGTCCATAAATCCGAAATAATGTTTTTTACACATGTATGTCTAGTGTAACGCTTTTACATTCAACTGATAAAGAACATTCACACTAAACTCCATTTTTTAAAAAAGCAGGTAGTTCAAGTACCAGTCACAGATACAGAATCATATGAAACAACTTTTATTCTTAGACCCTGTCATTAGAGCAACATGCAATCATATTTTGCTGGATAAAATACTTGAAGTATTTATGATGATTTAACATGATACGTCTTAACATTTGAAATATTTTTTACAGCACTTTTTATTTAGCGGTTTGTTTTGTGGTTTGATTTTTGGTTTTTTTGTGAAAAAAATGTGAAACCTGCCTGGACATTCAGCCGAAATAAAAGAGTAGCTATTTTTATATTGTGGGTTCTTTGCCACTGGTGATTAGCTAGAGAACAAACTAGTTTAAATTACAGGATCTTGAGAGGAAAGCCTGCTATGGGTTTTATATTAAAAAAACCCTATCCTATTAGCTTTTGTAGAAGTTATACAAGCAGGACAAAGGAAAATTGTTTGACAGAATTAGCAATATTAAAACTGTAAATGGTTTTTTTGTTACTGCTGCAAGGGGGAGTGGTGATATAGACTTTTCTCTCTGGAGTGATTTGTCTCAAATGACAGGTCATCTATTATTTGCCATCTTCACAGAAAACCTCCAAACATCTGAAAAACACAAAAAATGGTTGCTGCGAGATTCGATAATAAATTATCGGATATAAAAGGTGGCAAGAATTATCTTCAATAAATGAACGTGCTTGACAAGGAATAATTAATGTCATTATTTATTCTGCATTTGATAAAGGCTTGAAAGTAGATGAAGAAGAAAATAAGATAAATACTTATTAGCTATCTTAATCAGGAAATATTAATGATACAAGCAGAAGTTTCAAAGCACCTTTGCGAGAATGGTTAGGTCATTCACAACTTTAAATTCGTCTTTTGGGGTTTATTATTGTTGTTAGGGCCATCATGCCCCGTTGTTGGGAGTTTGGCTGTCTGGGCTTAGCTTTGTTAGTGGGCTGTTAGCCTTTGCATTGATGAGCAGTGAGGAACTTTAGTGGAGACCTGTCCCACTTCTTCTGGGAGCACTTCAAAGCTCAGTCTTCCCTGCCTGTATCTGTTTGAGGTATTTTGTACGTGGCTCCTTGATTCTCACTCTGATCAGACCTGTTGACATCTCATCCTGGCTTGATCTCAGATCTGCCTCATCACAGTCACCTTTTTCCCAACCTACGTATTTCTTCTTTTGGTGGATTGGGTTATTGCAGGCTCAGCTTCTGAGGCTCTTTTTCTCTTATGTTTGAGAGTTCTTGGCAGTCTGACTTTAATGACTCTGGAAGAAGACACACCATTAATTGTAAATTTAAAAAGGCAGGACTGTGAGTCCCAGTATAAAACACAGAGGGAGACTTCCTCTGGAGGTGACAGAGTTTTGATGAAAATTGCTGTTTGTTTCAGAGAAATTCATAGCAGAGTCTTTGTTAAGAGAAAAACTAATTTATGCAGACCTTGGCACAGGGCAACACTTGCATGGGCAATCAAATAAATTCAGGACTACTGGTAGCTGATCAGATGGAGAAGAAAGTCTCTGTTGCTTGGGTCCTTACAGTGTCATCTTCATCTGGATTGAGAGATGTATGTATTCAATACCTTAGTTTTCTATGTATTTAGTATCTTAAATACATAAAAAGACTGTCCTACATGAAAATTTACTGCATCCCAGCCAGAGCCACAGCACCACTTCTGCAGGAACAGTTTATATCAATGTTCTTTAGATGTCTTTTCTGTTCTGAACCTGATCTCTCCTGAAGCGGGAACTACACAAGCATGTGTCTGGAGGGAATGGACAGGCTCTCCACCCAGGAGAACAGTGTGAGCTGGACACAGCGGGAGCAGTCTGAGGGAATCTCTAGGACTGTCTGAAATTTCCACCCATAACAATCAGTGAAGCACTTAGCTATGACAGTTCGGTAGATCACCAAGCTGCAAGCTGGTCCTTTCTCTCAAAGCAGTCTATTGGCTCATCCCTTTAGATGACAAGCTCCTGAGCCACCCAGGGAATTTATAACTTAAGTGTACAGATGTACATGCCTACACAGCCCTGATACCCAACTACATCACGATTACAATTTATTTTCCTCCTTATGATTTATTTATAATTTAAATGTCATAGCTCATGCTGCGCTTTGACCTTAAGATGCGTTTACTTTTAGAGAGACATCAGAGTACTCTGGTGGGAGTACCAGCTGCTTCCTGAAAACTGAATCCATACATGACAATGCAAGTTGGGAAACTGTTCATAGACACTTTATATTCTGTATATATCACGTGTTCTTGAAGGCTGGTGGAGCTGTGCTCCACACAAGCCTGGGATTGATCCTAAATCCCTTCTGTCTTGTAGTTCTTTGTACCCATCAATATGACCTGGGGAAGCAATGAAGCACCCTAAGGTTTATGCCTGGTAGTTTACACCTGACATTCCTTCCTTCTCTTCTGTGCTCAGAGCATATGAAACAAGAAAGCATCTGCAAGTGAGACATGTATGATTGCTCCAACAAAAGAATTTCAAGAGCTTTTTCGTGTGTGTGTGTGAAGAGTTTTTGAAATTATCTAAGAAGATCTTCACTTTCCCTAAAAGCTCTGAGAAATAAATTAAAATTAAACACATCAATATAATTTATAAATGACATTTAGTAAACAGAAATCATTGGAGACGATTTCCAAAATGTTTTCAGTAGTATCTGTAAATTCACATTTAAAAAAAAAATAAAAGAAGAAAGCTAAGAATAAAGTGTCTCATAAGCCCCGGAATTCTTAACAAAGGTGATATTTTGCATTTTGTCTGGGTCTGCAGACTGTGGACTGGGTGAAATAGAGATCTACTCTGGCAATTCTTTTGCAAAGGTCTTGATACAGAAAATGACCATACAAATAATTTAACTTTCCTGGGTTTCTCTCTCTTCTACATCACTGTAAATATTTTAGCAGACACTTTGTAACAACAACAAAAAAGATTCCTCCTCTGTTTCTTTAGTCTGTTTTCTTTCTACCTAACTCTCACTGACAATATGAATTTATGGGAGTAACATATTTTCTGTGTTGCTTTCTTACTTCAAACACTGATTTGTTTCAACAAACTGCAACCTATTAGGTCGAACATAGTTTAGTCTATAGTTACTATGAAATTAATTAAGAAAATAATAAATAAAAAATCTCATATTTTTAAAAACTGCATGTCAGAATTTATCTAAATCAATCTTTAGTAAATTTTCCTGTTAAGTGCATGAAAGGTTTATAACCTCCATTGAAATCTTTTCACTGAGTGGAGTTCAGGCTTCAAGATTTTATTTTTTTCTTAAATCAGGGTGGGTGAGATTTATTCCGTAAGAAGCATCTCCTATAAAATACAGAATTTTTACATACAGAAAATTATACCGAGAGAAGGAACAGTGCTCTTTATTTAACACTGTTAGGCATTCGTTAAAAAATAAATGGAAAAAGCCGGTTGTGAGTCAGTGTGTAGGCTGTTTAATTTCTTTAAAAGGATTTAGCAAAACCATAAGGCAAATAAAGAACAATTTGAAATGACATTTTAACATCTTTCAGCAGTGAAAAGGAAAAAGACAAAGGTCATGTTTTGAGAAAATATGCTTCTAATTCTCACAGAAATGTATATGCATACCACGTGCTGTCATTGGAAATCTGCTACACCTCATTGATGCTGCGGTTTGCATTAGGTGTTAAAACCCTCCTTATGGACAAGACAGTGCCACCATCTATGTACTAGCTTCCTGGATAAGTTTTTTATAAGCTGGTTGTATTGTGAGAAAATTTAGCTTACATATTCTTTATTTGACATCCCGGAACATGATGCCAGGGTGAAATCCAGATGGGTAGGGAATCAGGAGTCCATCTGCATTGTTTTACACTAGCAGACAACAGATAAAAAAACATTACCCCAAACAGGGTTTCCAACCCCTATTTTGTGCAAGAGAAATCTTTCACTGAAGTCAGGTACCAAGCTGAGAGGGTTTTTGATGACCTTGCGATTCTGTCCTGATCTTCTCTGTGTTTAATGTGTTGGAAATGCCCTGTTGAACTTGTTAGGAATATTTCTCATTAAAGGATTTGTAGGGCTTGAGACAAGACATCTTGGGAGGATAAAGATGATAACTAGGGAACATAAAGTGTGTGCATTTAATATGATAGAGGAATCCCATAGTTTCAAACTCTTCATTTTGACAATTTCTCACTCAAATTTCGGAAAAACTGTTTGTGACATAAACTGGGATATTTTTATTTAGGAACTGCTGAGATCTGAAAGCAGAAAATTTAATCTAACTTCAAATTTATTACCTAAGCACCTTAGTGCTGGCAATCTTACCTTGTTCTCAAGAGAATATCAACTAACTTGGTAACATCTGCAAAATGAAGATGAAAATTGCTATGTCAGTGCTAGCTGCTTGTATTACTGCATTATTGGAGACGAAGAACTTTAATTTTGGGGGGGAAAAAACATTAATCGGGAGGGGTGTGGTTATGTTTTAATGCTAAAAACAGAGAAATTAATGCAATTCTGAATTACTGGAACTACCTCTCACTGTGTTCCACATTATGATCCTACAGTGTATGTTTTTAACGTCCATCTGTTTTCACATCACTGTCACTCAAATGACAGTACTATTATTTGGATCACTGCAGCGCCGTGTCTTAATGCTGTAATAGGATCCCACTGTCAGACTCTGTGCAGCTGAAGGGTTTTGTGTGACCCTAAGAACTTACATGCGAGTAGCTGATTAGTCAAATAGTCATAAAATGGGAGACATGAGAGAAATGCAGATGAATTTGCAACAAAGGTAGCCTTGGTCTGCATGCTAGGTGTAGCTTTTCAGAATAACAACTGATTTCATCTGAATTTGAGGGTTTGCTGTGTAGAGGTCTACATACAACTTAGTCACCTTGACTCCTTTTTTTATATTAGTGAGAGAAAGATATCTCTTTCTGTCAGGCAACTAAACTGACCCTCTTCAAGTTGAAGCAATGAAAGCAAATGATGCCTGTGAAATGCTTCTCTCTCCCTTGACTCCAAAAGGAGTCCAGCTCTGTGTCCAGCTAATGTCAAAACATCTTGCAAACATCTAACTACCGGACAGTTTGGAGGAAGACTGGAAGAAGGTTAATGCAGTGGTCCCAAGTGTGGTTAGAAGTTCTGGAATAATTCTTGATTTGCGCTACTGTAAACTGAATCAGACTGAGGCTGATTATACAGAAAAAGCATAAAATGAAATGGTGACTGCATAGCATAGATCTGGGACTCCGACGGTGTGACGTGTTAAGGCTGTGCATTAATTAGTAGAAGTAGCTTTGAGGGAAGCAATTCATAAAAGCCATACAGGAGGTGCATTAATTTATTTTATTGAATAAGAACTAGTAAGTGCCCCATAAGACATTGTAAAAACCCACCTAACATTGTTTATGGGTTTGTTTTCTCTCAGTTTGTTTTAAAGATTTTCTAGGAAAAAGGAACTATCCCAAAGTGTAAACCTAAGCCATTGTTTGCTATAGGTTCATAAGATGGAAATCACACCAGAAGATGTTTTGATATTCCTACCTGCTTTCTGGACATTCTGGTTCTAATTTCAGATTCTGCTGGCCTCACTCCATGAGGTACAAAGGGAAATTAGCTTTCAAGGCAAGTTCAGCAGTTCTTATCTACTTCACAATCACTAGCTTGGTTTTCTGGATATCAATATTTCCCGTTTTGTTGGTTCTTTGAACAAAAATTACCAGTGAGCCATGATGGATGAGTAATCCCACCAGTGGCCAGAAGGCTGACAAAGAGAATGGCAATGTTCCTGCTGCTGACAGCCTTTTAGTATTTTCTTATTTACTAGAACTACTTGAGCTGCTGTTTCAGGATCTAAAAGTTTTCTGATACAAACCTCAAGAGTTTTCTAAAGGAGTTTCATTACACTAAAATGCCTTTGATTCTCCTGTATATGCTACTGATTTGTCACAGGAGATTTGAACAGCTACATGGGCTGTGGGGTCTGTTGTCT
>NW_010416886.1:5270-6947 GCF_000710305.1 Buceros rhinoceros silvestris | reverse complement strand
AGCAGGAATAAACAGAAAGAAATACCTGGAGGAAATGGGTGTTCTTCTATCAGACTTTGATCATAGTACTGAATATCACAGCATTTGCTATGATGATGATTCAAAGGAGGGGCTGGGCATTACCTCCTCTGGAATCAAGAGCAATATTCTTGTGGTTTGGCGGCAAATTGTCAATGCACTTTATCCCAGGTGGTTGTTCTCTACCTTCTATGCCTTTTCTAGGTTGTTGGCATCAGCTGTAGAATGTGCGAAGCAGATGATAGGAAGGATTTAACAAGTGGTCATCATTTAGAAATTCTTTGTATCTACCCATAAACCAGTATTTCATATTTCAAAGGCAAATAAATTTGTTCAGAACATGCAAAGAAAGTTTATTCTTTTTCCAACTAACTTCGGAGTGTTCTTGTCATGCAGGAGAGGAAGTCTGAAAACTTGTTTCAGAACATTTAACTTTAAGTCTCCAGAGAAGGGACAATTCTTTATGTCACTGGCTTTCTATCCAAGATTTGCAGTCCTGAGAGACTTAACCAACCTTAGCAAGACTGTTTGGAGTTGCTTAGTGAAACTTTTCTGTTGTACCCAGTATGACAAGTTGTACATTCTGAGTGTGTTTTCCTTGCTGTAAAAGAGACAGTCAGCTGTAAAACTAATAGTCTAAGAAAGTACACTGAATAAAAGGAGCTGAGCTCTTTTATTAGCACTCTTCCAAAGAAATATAATCAGGCTGGCATGGGTATTATCCTGGGTTATTATGGGTTGAGCACTACAACCAAGACAAAGCAATGTATGCCAATTTCTAGTGCTGGTCAAGGCAAGACTTCTGCTGAAATCTTGGAAGCAATTGTAACTTATTGTGTGTATTTACCAAGTCAATCCCTCGCACCCAGGAAAACTAGGACACACAAAGGACTGTGTTATTTTTACAACTGTAACGTGCATTTGTGCTCATATGCACGTAGGATGAAATTAGAGCTAAGTCTTTGGGTCTTTGTACCTTACTCAAACCAACATGCCCTGAAAGTTAACTCACCAGATGCTAATTTACATAACTGTGTAGACACATATCTCCATCCTCATCTCAGAGTCTGGGGTCCTACCTGCCAGGCAGAGGACTCTTATGCTCCTGGCTATCACATATGAAACGGGTGCCCACACTGGAGAACCGAGAAGTTCGTAATCTTCATCCTTATTTTTCTGGTCCCTCTTCTGGTCACCTTCCCGGATATTCATCTGCTGTCAAGCCACAAAGTTACACAGAGAAGAAGCTTACACTTGAGAAAATGGTGTTTCTGTGTACAACCAATGGCACAGAGGATTCCTTCCACATCCAGGTTATGCAGCCAAGGGACAATGCAGTACAACAAGCCTTAGCCTTTCCTTCCCCCTTTCCTTCTCTTTGCAAGGCCTGATAAGGGTTAAGATGAATTGCATAACCTGCTTGGGAAACCAGCTTTGTTCCTAATCCCTGATGTGGGGATAGTGCCAGAGGGGCTGTAGAGAAGGCAAGGGACTGGGCAGGTGGAGAAAGAAAGGAGCAGAGCTCTGGAATCTGCTGCAGTGGGGCCACCCACCGCACTCTGTACAGGTTTCAAGAAGGAGAGGATCATCTCTCTAGGGAAAAACAACCACAGCACAGAGTTGTGCCTAACATGGATGGCCCCATTCCTGAATTTCCCT
>NW_010416886.1:0-5147 GCF_000710305.1 Buceros rhinoceros silvestris | reverse complement strand
TTCCCTACAATGACTTATTACTGAGCATTTGGCACTTTGCTGCAATGACTAATGCATGTAGACAGCAAGAGTGGAAATACCTTCCCAGAGTGACCTGGGTAACAGCAGAGGGCACTCATCTTTCGCCTTTCAGCACACCCTGCTCACCCTGACACCACTGTGTAATTGGAGTAGAGCTGCTCCTGGGGTAGAGGATTTATAAAAGCATAATTCCTAACTTATTGCACATGTTGAGGTATAGTTTTTCAGTGGGGGCTCAGATCCTGTCAAGCAATTTCCTTCATCAGTAGAGGGAGAGTCACGAATGTGCTGTTGGTTCTGCTGCTAACCACTGCATGCTTTTCTGTTTATTTTTCTTGCCTTGTATCAAAGTTTGCTGTAATGCAAATCTGGCCATTCTGTTATTTGTGTTTAGCAGCAGGATCTCCAGGTTAGTTCCCTGTGTGACACTTTACGTTAATCCACTTTCTGGTTAGAAAAGATGTGAAATTTACTCAAGAATGAAATTGTATTCCACATCATTACACTGTTCTCATTAAATCTATTATTTCCACATCATCGCCCAAGAAAATACCCGATGCGAGAATCCTCCAAGACTCCACTTCCCTAATTCACAGGACAATTACAAAATTGTTTTTTGCCACAGTGAGAAATGTTCACTGCTGGGTCACTTAAATTCTTGCAGTGCCAGCTAATAAAAAAGAGCAGTATTTCTTCTTGCAGAACTAGAATGCACTAATGCAGCCAGAGGATATAAAAAGGCTTTAATTTGACTTTTTTCCTGTGTTTTGTTGTTTAATTTTCTTTCATTCTGGAAGAAAGTAAGGGGTTTTTTGAAAAATAAATTAGATTTGTTTGTGGGATTTTTTTTCCCAGTGTTTCTGTCTTTGTGTTAAATGAAACAAATGTGTTTTTAAATCAAGCATCCCATTTCTGTAAGTAGATTAGAGTATAGTATAGATAAAGTATGATCCCCCCAAACTATTTTACTCTGGCATCCTCCTGATAGAGGAGTAAAACTCATACAATCATTTTTTAAAGCATTTTGACACATGAAAGATTTAACAACAAACTTGTGGGACTTCCTCTCTCCACATTCTCTTTCATTCTGTGCTGCTCATAAAAACAGATACAGAAACATTTTCCTGCCTATCACAAAGATTTGAGTATTTTTGTTAGTATTGAAAAAGGTTGAGTAGTCCCTCCACACAGGGCTGAGGAAACATCACTCCAAGCAACTGTGTGGACTACAGACTAACCTGTGAAATCCTGAGCGGGGACACGATCAGCAAAGCCACCTATAGATCTGGATGAAGTGAATGGCAGAATCTAGTTTATTGCTTTGAGTGAAGTCAGGGCAGCTTTGTGGGTTTTGGACACCTCACCTTAAACTGTCCATGTCCAAGGCTGTGCTGGAAAAGGATAATCTGCCTCTGAGGGATATTAACTTGAACACAAAATCGTCAACGTACAGAAAGCAGCAGGCTTTCAACTATCGATACCTTTTTGTGAAAAAGAATTGCTGCAATTTTTTCTTCATCCACCATGGAATATTTGCTTTTTTTTATTCATATGTGTCATAGGTTTTTTTTGATGCTACTGGTATCATAGTCACTATTCATATTTACAGTTAGGGGAGCTCCCTGTAGAAACAATCTCCCACAATCTTTTTTTTTTTTAATGGGAAAAATTGACATCTCAGCCCTCATCTATATTTTTTCTGTTTCCAAAACAGTTGTTTAAAGCTAAGAAAAGAAATCCAGATTATTTTAATTGGTAATGGTATATAGTCATCATATTGGAAGGATAGGGAATATTTTGTTTATGTGGTAGGTTGACCTTAGCCAACAGCTAAGACCCCACGAAGTTACTCAATTCCTGCCTAGCAGGATTGGGGAGAGAATAAGAAGGGCAGAAGTGAGTAAAGTTCATCGCTCAGATAAATACAGTTTAATAAGCAAAGAGAAAATAATTGGGGACACACACACACATTGCTAAAACAAAGGCAATCATTCACCACTTCCCACCTGCAGACCAATGCCCAGCCAGTCTCTGACCAATGTCTACTTCGGAAAAAAATCTCCTCTTGCTTCTATTGATGGATATGATATTGTCTGGCATGGAATAGCGCTTTGATCAGTTGGGGTCAGCCGTCCTGACTGTGCCTCCTCCCAGACTCTTTGCCACTCTGGACTGCTCATTGGTTGGAGCAGAATGAGGAATGGAGGAGGACTTAATGATTTGTCCAGCAACAGCTAAAACACTGGTGTGTTATCAACACTGTTTCGGTCACAAATCTAAAACACAGCATCATATGGACTACCATGAAGAAAATTATCTCCATCTCAGCCAGACCCAGTACATTTAGAAAGGCAAAAAGTACCTCAAGATGTTTAGATGTAATGGCTTTTCAGATGTGAAAATAGATTACACGGGAAATGCGGGACTTCTGCAAATATTTTTGTGTGGAAATACACAGGAGTAGGACACACATTTCAGTATGGATATTTATGTAAGAAACAGTCACTTACCATGAGGATGGCAAGTCTGGAGCCCATGAAAATATGTCTCTAAGAAGTATGGTACAAAGCATGCAAAAAAGTAACCTCTTAAAAAGGCTCTGTTGTCGGTATTGTGGATGGAAACATGATGTTGATCTTTTCAGATGAACAAAGCATGGCCAGCTTTAAAGTTCTCCACTGCAGTTCACAGTCTGGGGACTCACAAAATCCAAGAAAGATGTTTCCACAAAACTCTGCAGAAGTCAGGCTGCATGTCACTTCACACCAGAGGACGCTTGCTAGAGGTTTCACACAGGGCACTCTACTAATGGTGTTCTCTAAACTGCTTATGATTTTGGACTGACTAGAGATTTTAGTGTTGATGCTCCTAGAGGAATTATTGAAAAACACATTTTGGCAACAGTAGCCAATTCATCTTGAGCTGAAGATGTTGTGCAGAATTATTCTCATATAAAGTAGGGTTGGATTCCTTAGTCAGTACTAGATGTCTTTTCACAAGGCTTTGGGTCTCCTTCCACTTTTCTTGGTAGAGAGCATGCTCTGTGGATGCTACTTGCTATGCAGTATTAATGGACCGAGTTGTTGAAGAAACAGAGATATACTTGAGCTTTTCAGGATCCCTCTGAAGACTGAACGTCTTGAAGGTTTCTTAGCATATCTCAGTCTTCCTCAGTTTTTCTCCTTTCCCAGATTTTTAAAACTGGAGAGACTGTTTTTTTTTTCTTTAGAGAAAAAAAAAAAGATCTTGTCAAATTCTCATGTTCTCATTCCATTTTGCTCTAGTCCTTCATTTGCGGCAAAATTGCTACCTTCAGACTGATCAAAACCTGGTCTCTGAACTTGATTAGAGGTTCTGTCTGAGGAAAGACTGCGTAATAAAGTCACAATTGATAAGAAACTTTTATATTGTTCAGAAAGTTACATATGAAACTATTATACACTCACTCTGCTGAAAGAGTGAATGTTTCAAGTCTTCCTGTTATTGCATATAACAAACTAAATCTTCAGTGCTTCTGTACACACAGCGACTAGTGTATGATGGTTTGGTGCTTGCACAAATCTTTCTTTTACCAAATTCTGTTTCTGTTTCCTCACCAATATCTAAACCAGAGACATAGAGAAGAATGCTACTTATATTCTGACAACTCACTCATCCTCCTTTGAAGAGCAGTGCCCCCAACCCCCACCCTGGAAAAAACTCAACAAGAATTTTCATTTCTAGCAAAGTTTCCTAAAAATAACCTGTTCAAAGCGTTTCATATTCTCTGTAGGATGAACAACAGTTTACACTTCACCTTAATTTAAATTTTTTAGTATTTTTTTCTTCTACATTTCAGTAACACTGAAGTAGCACTAAGTTCAGAGTACTAAGGAAGCTGTTTTGAAATGTTGTTCATATTCTAAATGAGAGAAGTCCATAAATGTTTTAGTAGTGGAGGTTTTTGCGAATGTCATTTTTTAACATGCCTGGTAAATTCCAGCTTTTTCATGTTACACTTTCTAAGGTGACATCCAATATGTCAAAAATAAACCTGCCAGATTTTACAGGTATTAAAATATAAGAGATTCAAAACTGTTGATAGACTGGTGGTCTTAGGAAAGCTAAATTGAAAGAAGAGCAGTAGAAACACATGGGTTTTTTTGGGTTCCACACATGTATTTTCATCTTCACAGTTACATTTTGTTTAACATTTACGAATGACAAGTTAATGTTGTAATGTTAACTGAGGTAAGAAACTTGGGTAAGAAAGAGTAAGAACTCAAACAGTCTAAAATTTGTCTGAAAACTGAAGTCAACTGGGAAAATGTTCTACTGATATTGTCAGGAAAACAACCCATTTTATAAGGTAAAGGTGTCTAATTACAATGCAAGCTGTCCTGAAGGGGATTTGCAGCAATTCCACTGTCGCAGCTCTGTATGGCCAAACTGCTGTATATATGCTTATACTGTAATGCTAAAGACACTCTAATCAAGATTTACATCTAGGGATAATATTTATAAGGACATGAGCTTTGATTAGAAACTTGCAACAACACCTGCTTTGTTTAGTTGTAGACAACCAGGGATTTCCTTGCAAACTAGGAATTATGAAGTGTGCTACTAGCAAGGCACCCTTTGTAGGAGAGGAAGCACTTTTCATGAAGTCAGAAAACACATTTAGAAAAAAACAGACAAGAGAGCCAAGAAAGATTTAAACAAAAATTAGTGCATCTTTTCCTAGCTGTAGCAGTCTCACAAAGGTTTTTTCATCTCTTTACAAATGCTGCCATGCTGGTACCCTTAGGCCACTGTGCCGTAACATCTCGCTTACTAAAATTTCTAGAAACTGTATTATTCTACGGTGGTGAGGAACTTTCCAGCTTGTATCAAGGTTTATAAATTTGGTTTAACTCTCCTTTGAATCTAGTGGAGAATAATTAAACTGGGCAGGGAGCTGAGGAAATGTCACAGCTTCTTACTCTTGCCCTACCCTGAGCTTCCTGACAGTTTTCTTATTCAAAGAAAAGTTTTTCTTAAAAGCATGCAAAAATCTCTCCTGTTCGTGATACCAAGGCACATTAATCTGGAAGAAGAGATTTGTTATGAAAAATGTCCGCAATCAATTATGAATAAACAAAACGGGT
>NW_010416885.1:58502-70035 GCF_000710305.1 Buceros rhinoceros silvestris | reverse complement strand
ATGCCTCATCTGCATCCTCTTTTAGTTCTTGGAAAGGTTTTTCTGAGGTTAAGCTGAGGCTATCAGGGAGGTTGGTCAAAATTAAAAGACTGGTAAACGGAGATTGAGCTTTGCTTTTCTGTAGCTCCTCTGCCAGTCCTTTCCCTATCAACTTGCTTACGCTTCTTGGAATGAAAAGTGATTTTCATACACATCTCGCAGTTCAGGGGGTCCTCTTCCACCAGCTGGTGCAAAGAAAAATGTTTCTATTCCTTGTGAGTTTCTTTTATAAATATTAACTTCAACAACAACATGCAGTGAGCCATTAAGGGAGGAAAGGATTTAAAAAGATGGCTTCACACAAACTGAACGCAAAGATAGTAGAGTTGCTCTGAACTTAAGAGCTGAGCTGATAAATGCATGAGAATATGCAGTGATAAGTTTCATGCTTAATTGAACAGATTTGTACTTCGGTTCACATCTAGAGACACAGATCCTTATTTTTCCCTGTTTCTTAATACTGATGGATGTTAGCAGAGTTCTCGATAGCTGCAAGATAACCAAGTGATCTGTCTTCTTGTTCTACTGAAAGATTCAATGGTGTGAACTGACAGTTCTCCAGACACGATTGAAAAAATAAATGATTGCAACTGGACATATGTTAAGACTAGGATGATTAAAATAGATGCCCGAGAATTGAAATAAGTGCCATGTAATGAACCAAAACCTACTCAACATCAGCACAGAAGCAGAACTGTGACCCTCCTTGCTCGTGCTCCATGGTCATGAAAGTCAACACTGAACTCTCAAGAGCACAGTTTTCAAACAAAGTGAAGCAAATTGTCTTTTATGATCTTTTAAGTACCCTGGCTAGAGCCAGGCCTACACTCCAGTTCCAACTGGGACAACCTCCTCTGTTTCCAGTGTTGAAGCCACCTTCACGTACCACTGGCAAACCTGGATATGCTTTATTTGGCACATACCATGTTCCTCCTGCCTGTAGGAGGTTCTGTCATCTTTCATGGAGACCTCACTCTTCTTTTTTCCTTTTAAAGTGATGATGAAGAGCAGGATAGTTTCTGTAAGCAAGCAAGTTTCATTTTCACAAGAGGAAGTTGTTATAATTAATTCATTGTGGGATCTTTCAAACTATTCCTACATTTATTAGATTATATATGTGTTAGTTAAAAGTTTCCTTAGCGGTAAGAATATGCTGAAGATCAACTCCACCAAACCAAGTGAAAACAATCTTTCTAATATTGCAATATTTTTAATAATTATCAAACTGATGGCACATGGTTGTATGAAATAAGTGTGACTGCCAGTTATGCATACTATTAGAAAGCTAATTTTTTTTTCTTTTGCTTCAGGCAGCAAAACCACAACATATGATCCTCACATATACAGAAATCATCTTTCAGGTAATCTTAGGGGGTAGTCAAGAATACGAATCAACAGCATGAGTGAGCCCAAATAATTTTGGTGTAGCATGGGCAAAGCTAATTAAGAAATTTCACATAAGCTGGTGGTAGGTTGGTTTCCATTGTTGGTTCTGCAGCTTCAGCAGACTGGCACCACACAAGTCACCAGGAAGGACAGAGTGACAGAGGAGGAAGAGAGTGAAAAATGGAAGAAATAGAGGCTAAGCAAGAAGATAAAATGGCCTTGTTTAAAAAAGATGGGGATGAAAGGAATAATGTCATCCAACAAGAAGTGAGTGACATTCTTTGTAAAACTGTATTGACTGTATCTGCAAGAGGTCATTTGTCTTTCCCCTTAGTAAAATTATTACAGCACCTAATCGCTGTTTTTTCTCCTAGTTAAAGTATAGTTCACTTCCACCACAGGCAGAAATTCTGACACGTGGCAGCCAAACACCCATGCATCTGTCTGTCACACATAAGCCTCACTGTGAAACTGCTGGGAAACAAAGAGCAGAGAACTAAGGCTTTGAAGAAGCACATGGGGAAGAAACTACCTGTAGCAGTGGGCAATTAAGATTGATAGAAGAATGTTACAGGTGCTTTGGGGAGCAAAAGGAAGAGCCTTTCTATCCAACATCACTGCTGCAGTGGGTGTTCCGTTCAGGTAGCAGGTCCTAGCACCTCTGGGAACACATCATGGCTCCCCACTGTTAGCTATTCTTTCCTTGACAGAACCTTTATCCATTTTAAGCCATCCTCAATATGAAAAACACTTCAGTCTTCACAAGAAGACAAGGTGTAATCCTATTTTGAATATGAAAATCTGTGCTTGAAACCAGGCATGGTTGATGTTCATTTACAAGCACTCTGCGTTTAGCCCATATTCAAGACTAAACTGCAGCAGTTGCTCTATCACCCAGTGACCCTCCCCAGCAGAGAAGGGGCAGCAGCAAAAGGAGAGGAGACCCCCGGGCTGACATGAAAACAGCTCTAATGGAACAGCCCAACTGACCCCAATGCCAAGAGAAAGTGCAGACAGTGATACTCAGCCCAGCCAATAAGAAGACAAGGTGTAATCCTATTTTGAATATGAAAATCTGTGCTTGAAACCAGGCATGGTTGATGTTCATTTACAAGCACTCTGCGTTTAGCCCATATTCAAGACTAAACTGCAGCAGTTGCTCTATCACCCAGTGACCCTCCCCAGCAGAGAAGGGGCAGCAGCAAAAGGAGAGGAGACCCCCGGGCTGACATGAAAACAGCTCTAATGGAACAGCCCAACTGACCCCAATGCCAAGAGAAAGTGCAGACAGTGATACTCAGCCCAGCCAATGGCCGCCAGCCACAGCAAACAGGAGAGCAGCTCCTCAGGAGCAGGATGGGGAGAGAGACCCTCCAGGGGTCAGCATTGCAGCAGGAGGAAGAGGAAGAGGAAGATCAGGAGGAGCCCCCACCCTCATCAACTTCCCCTTTTATCCTGGGTGTGATGTCTGTGGTCTGGGCTCCACCTGTGAGGCAGCTCGGGGCAGCTGCCCTGGCTGACTCCAAAATGCCAACAGGCTCCACACCAGGGCTGCCCTGGTGTCGCAGCAAAACTAGGACACAATGACAAAGGGCCTTTGATAGAACTCTGGTTGTGTTCTTAGTTCTTCCAAAGTATTGGGTCTTATTAATTCACATAAAGATGCTCAATAAAAAGACGTTATCAGTCTGTAGGAAAATCTTTTTAAGCAGAATATCCAACAAATTTAAGTGAAAATTATAGCATTGATGAGTTTTCATTTACTCTGTGAAAATAGAATTAACCTTTTTTCGATATGCACTTTCGGAAAAGACAGCAATCAGAATAGCCAACGTAACCCCCTCAAGGACAGGTGTCACAAGATCATCTATAAGCACCTTGGTACTCCCTATATTGAGTTGCAAATGCAAAGCACAGTCCCAGTTTCTGATGACTTTGTGTTGGACTTAATTTCCATGCAAGTCAGAAGAGTCTAGGAACATATTTCCTATTCCCCCACCCCACACCCCAACTACTCTAAACTAAGCTTAAAAAATAAAATACTTGATTTCCCAGTATCTGGCACACTTATATAAAATACTGTGTCATTTGTCACCATGGCTTGTAATCTGAAAATCTGACTGGGGAAATGATGGAGACCAAAATAGCCTGTTACAGTCTGTGGGTGGCCCAAAAAGCTGCAGCTATATTCCATAATATTCCGTGCTGCAGTGATTTGTTTCTCAAGAGCTCTTGTCAATCCATTTAAAACTCACACTTGCTTCGTCCCAAAGAGAGACACGGGGGTTTGTTCAGACTGGAACCAAATATGCTTATACATCAAAATCATTCTTTTCACACGTAAACTGGATATTTGCAATTCTGTAAATTCTATGTGATTTTTACTTTGAAATCCTGAGCTTTTCAAATAATCTCAAAGCTTGGAGGATTTAAACCCATATACATTGAAACCGAACAGCAGAGAATTTCAAAGAAGCCAAACTGTGGAGTTCATAGTCTTACATTCATTCTTTAATCCAAATTTTACATGCTCAGTACTGTTGTTATTTATTCCAGTCCACAATTGGCTTGCGTCTCATTAATGGGTATTTTTAACCTATAAGAGAACTTGGAAAAAAATAACAAAGGATTTTAGCTAGTTTCAGGAAAATTGTCTGTGATAACTGCCTTAGTAATTAATTTATTAAAATCAATTACCACAAATTAGAAGGGGCAAGTAACACATCATTGGCTATAAATGTAGGATCTAAGAAAATAATCTATTACTTTTTTCTGTATTATCCTCAATAATAAAAAAATCTTTGCATTATCACAATTATCCTATTTCTTCACCAGAAGATGTTAAAATTGCCCTGAGAGCATTTTAAAAAATCAATTTTACACATTGCAAATTTCAAACTGTTTTTTCCCTTTGGAAACCAAATATCTGATAAAAGACAAGCACCGTTTGAGAATAACTAACTTACACTCTGTAGCATTTATGAGTCCCTGTAAGAAAACTAATAAGATAAAAGATTATGAAGGATGTGGAAATTTATTTCTGATACCTTCACACTTTTTGAAGTGGCAGTTAAAAGATGAGACAGTGGAATTCCAATCTGCAAATAACGTAATTGATTAAAGTATTTTGAAATACGTGTGGATATAGTCATAGTTTATGAAGTGATTGCTCTGTTGCCAGCGTTAAAGATCATTCATATATACCTGAGACAATTTTTGTGGGTGGAAAAAAATCACAGTTTTGCCCCCACGTTGAAACCTCTCTGCAAAGAGGTATTAATGTTTAGGCACAAAATTACACCCGTTACAGATAATCCCTGACAGCGGGGTATTAGGACATGGTCTGCTCAACATCTCCAACCTGCCCCCCGTGTTTTCCTCCAGGAGGATGAAGAGGGCAATGGCTGTTTAACCAGTACTTGCTTAGTACTTTTTTTTGCATTCATAGCTCCCAGTCAGGGAGAGGAGATAAAAAGGAGCCGCTTCTGTGGCTGCCAAAGACATGGGTGGTGGTTCTGCCTATGGGTAAATGAGGGAAGCCTCCCTGCCTGGAGCCACCATGGCATCCCTTCGAACCTTCAACAGCAGGGCAGCTGATTGAGGTCAGGTTTCCCTCCTCCGTTCCACAACAGCAACGTGGTGCTCTGTGAATGAATTCAGTGTTTGCTGTAAACGCAAAGAACGGCGGCTTCGCTGTGGAGAAGGGGCTGTAGGTGTCTCTTGATGTGAGAAACTTGATAGGCGTATGTGCGCTGAACACTGTGGGCTGATGCTCAGCGCACACGAAAAAGAACGTGGCCTAGTTTGATTATCCTGTAAAATCTAAGCAGTTTTCTGCCGTGATGCATGAGGTTTGCGTGCATGACCTATGCCTAATCCGAGGAAAAACTATCTGGGCTGTGGAGCTGCACCGTTTGCTGATGTTTCTTGAAGAAACTGACCCCTGCTCAGAACCGGGCGACTTGCTGCATTTCCGCATTAATGAGTCAAATACTCCAGATCCACAGCTACTGAATAATCAGTATTGCTTTCCTTCAAGGAGAGAGTCTTGAAGTTTTAGAGGTTTTCCCCCCCACCTCTCCTAGCCATGGATGAACAGCTCACAGCTCTGAAATAGTTCCCAACACCACTGTGTGCTCTTCCCACCACGCTTTGGTGCCATCTGCTGAAGATGAACGTGGTTCTTACTCACCGCTCCCAATGGTCCAGTTCGCTAGAGCTCTCTGATCTTTGCTCAGCCTCATGTTGCACAGCCCTTCTCCACACAGTCTGTCCCTGCCTTAGGCCATCTTAGTGAGCTGTCTGTCAGAAAAGGCATTGCTTACCGCCTGGGTGTTTTTCCATGGTTGGCCGTTGACAGGAACGGAGATGAAGGGCACTGTCAGCATTGCAATTAAAAGTGGTGGTTTGGGGTTTGCGTTTTTTGGGGGGGATGGGGGGAGAGGGTTGGAGTTTTTTTGTTTTTTTAAACAGACTACTTTTAGTCACAACAAACATGGTGTTATCTACTAAATTAGTCTTCTGGTGATGTCCCACAAAATCTAATGTTGTCTGCTACTTTTCTGCCTCAGCCTCATAGAAATAACCTAACTAGCACAGCTCCCTATGGTTCCCTTATTCCCATCTTGGAAGGAGGATGCTCTGGGGCTCCTCTGCCTTGATATGCTGCTCCAGAACAGCTCTTCTAAGCAGGTTGCTGCTGAGAGGTCTGTAGAGCATACACCTTCAGGATGCTGCGAGGCTCAATCACTCCCTGGGGACCAGGCTGATACGGTAACAGAGTCAGGTTCAAGGTCAAGCTGGGAAGATGACTCACAGATCAGGGTCAGGTCTATGTCCAAGCATGGGCATAGGTATGAGAGAACTGCGGGCAGGCAACCCTACAACGTGTGTCTCTGTCCTACAGCAGGGACTGATGGCCCTGGCTGGAGCTGGTGGTGCTGGTCCCGTGGACAGGGGTGGGGGTGCAGGGGAGATTGGATGGGGACAGTGACAACTAGCAGTGCCCTCAGGGCCCTCACAGTTGATACAAATAGAAAATGTGCTTCACCTGCAAGTAACTGCCATGAAGCAGGGCCTGCCACTTCCCTGAAGTAAACCTGCTCCAGGACATTCCTACTGCAAAGGTTTTCTGTGCTGCGTGTGCGTGCGCCAGATTATCACTCATTACAAAAACATGAAGGTACCGAGCTGAAGCTCCAGCTCTGATACAGCATTTCCCAAGAGCTGTGGATTCCAGGGCAAAGCAAGCCTCATGCAGTTCCAGCACTGTTTTGCTCACAGATAGATGTATTAAAAAACCCAACACCCGCATCATCTCACGTAGAAATCAGGAAATGGGTGTTTTTTAATTAGTATGAAAAACAGTCACACAAAATGTTTCTCATTTTTACACAAGGAAAAACATTTGGACACGGTACCTTTGAAATGTTCCTTCTGAGGTGCAATCAGCAGCGATAAATCCGAGGAATTAATTGGGACTATTCACCTCTACTTGTCTTTCACATTAATAATCTGTCTTCCAAGTATTACCTCTCTATAAATATTATATATATTTCTGAAATAATTTTTTCACAGAACTAAAATGAAGGATGGAATAAACCTGCTGGTTTTCTCAAGTTATAGATGAGATCTACTAAAGCTAAGAGTGACGTTTGCATCGTCTTAATGTCGTGTCAGTGCTCTGGTCTTTAGCATCCCTCCTCCTGGAGGGAGCTCCACTGACCCAGGCATCTGTGGGAAAGCTTTAGCCACACATACCAACGAGGAAGAAACAAAATGAATGTCTTTCATATAAATTTCACCAATAATCTTAGCAATTCCTGAATAACTATTTCTTTAGGGAAAAATAACAGCAAGAAAAGTGTTGCAGAGTTATAACCTTAAAATCTTGATTCTATTTTCTGTGGAAACAACCAGTATCCTATTTTCTGCGGAAACAACCAGTATCCTATTTTCTGCCACCGGTGACTCGGAAGTTGAGTTTAGATGATCAGCTTCCCTCCGAACTGCAATTAGCTGAGTTTTGCGAATTTTCCTGCCTTGTGCCTACTAGCTATTCATTAGCTCATAGAGACACTTTTCTTTCTTCTGTTACAAATATTTGTGTAAAAATAAGTCATTTCTTCTCTTCTGTACATATTTAATTATTTTAGCAGACTTCATGTTATTATAATGCAGGGTCAACTGAGAGAAAAATTAAATACAATTTAAATAAAATGAATTAAATTATTTATTGCTTTCAGAAGAGTAAATTGTCTCTTAAGTATTCTGTTTGTCCCTTAGTAATACCACTCAAAACTGATCTGATATTATCTGTAGATGTGATTAAAATAGCCATAATTTAATATGTACTCAAATATTAACTGCAGCTTGTTCAGGATGAAAACAAACCTCTTGTCAGTACGCAAGAGTTGGACACTGTAGTTTTTATAGGTTAATTAGCCTTCACCATGGGTCTGAGCATTAAAAAAAAAGAAAGTAGAAATGCATCTCAAAGCAATCTTGGTTTTCGCTGCTGATGTTACTAGAAGACTAAATATAAATGGCTCACAGATCTATCACAATCTTATGAAATCCTTAGCAAAACCCATCACAAGCAGGGTCCCATGGCTATGAAATGAATATGAATTCCTGGCTTCTTTCCCAAAAAACAGTGAGTTACATTTTGTGCCAATACTGTATGAATGCTTTAAGGAAATGTTGACTGTGTTTTGCTTAGTCTTTAAAAGAAAATACTGAGTTAACATTTGGGGATGAGTTAACCTTTGTTTTCCATTGTTGATTAATAGCTCTTAAAGGAAACAAATGTAAGACCTGAAATTTGCATAAAGCTTGATAAAAAGGTAGCAAAGTTTTAAACATAAATACATGCACTTTAGAAATTAAATCATTGTGAAAATTGTTGGTTATATCAGACCAGAAATGGGGAGAAAGTTCATTTTTATTTGGTAGGAAATGCTGTGTTCTTGATAAAAAAATATCAAAATTTTTCATAACAGTTTTTCCAAAAAAACTTTCACATCGGTGAAAACTTTTATAATGTTTTCTTCTTTCATTCAGTATAGTGAAATTAGAAGTAATTCCAAACCAGAAAAGATACGTATTTTCTCTTCTAATAATATCACTTCATTTTGATGCTTACTTCAAACCATGGTTCCGTCAAGCTGACTTGATGCCACTGTGGATGCTCACAAAAATGCTTTTGATAAATTGGCTTTTCTGCAATTGAGGCATTCTACTGAAGAGAAGAAAAGTAAAAAAAAATCAGGCTAATTCTGTTTGTACCAGAAAGTCCATATACAGTCTATGTACTGCTCATGCAAGCTGTTTTGGCTGATTGCCATCTGAATCCAAGGTCGTGTTGATGGGTGCTGATATCTATTGATGCTTCTCTGTGCCTTTGTATCAACCTGAAGGCTGCAACAATTGCAGCAGCTCCCGTACAGAAGTTGACGTACAGCTGCCGATAGATAAATCATTTACTTTCAAAACCGGTGCGGGCCACTTCCTAGAGGTTTTACATCAGCACGCTGGCTCCCTCTCAGTCGAGAGAAAAGACTATTAACCTGAAGCCATTTCATGGGCAACAAGAAACATTTTGACAAATGGAAATAAAAAAAAAAAAACAAACAGCAAGTGTCAAAGCTGAAATACGGCAATCCTAATTATAAAGCTTCTTTCTGATAAAAAGAGGGAGATTCAAGGAACTGCCACATACGCAACATATTCTTGGTATTCTTACTGGTATGTGAGGCAAAAGGCTCTGTCTTGCTTTTATGGTTCTCCTGTCTAAATTACAGTTTTTTGCTTGTGGCTTCCTCTGGTCACAAAATGGTTTTATGTTCCCAGATGACAGAGAAGAATCACTTAGGAGATACTCCACAGTCTCTCATAATTAAGCACTCTATTAAAACTACAACCCAGACGTGAAGATCCTGTGGAGAGGCTCTGAAGACTGACATTTGGATCTAAAAAGGATCTTAGAAAACCTCTTACATCTGTCTGGCAAACTCAGATTTATTCCCATCGACCATTTTGCACTTGATGTTCTAGTCTGGGCGATAATCCAAGATCTTTCGTGAAACTCTGTGCCCCCAAGCCTCCTTAACATCACTAGCTCTTAGATAATGGGGCTTAAAGTCTCAAGGCGCCCTGAGATCTTTCAGCCCTGAGCTATTCCCACGTTAGAGGCTTCGCTGAGCTGCATACTGCTCAAATAGTAACAGCTCAGGCACTGCCTTCAGTCTGATTTCCTTTGATATCGTAGTGAATCTCTCCTGACCGCTGTTGCTCATTCAGAGTGTGCAAACATGAACGTTTGTTTCCACGCTCTACCCAGCTATGTCAGAGACTCCAAGAAGGAAAGAGCAATAGTACAGGGGAGACCTTTTCACAGAACTGGGAATGGTAATGGTAATATTTTTAATGGCAGATGGTGAGGGGCGTGGGGAGCTCTGTGCCTGCACGCACACATGCAGTACGGGTCCCTGAAAAGCAGCCGTCAGGGCTTCGCTGTTCTGAATACAGCAAACACTGAAGTACTGAAAGCTAAACTGTTAGTGTTGTTCTCGCTAGGTGTCTTTAATTCACATGTAAATAATAAATAAACGATTACTTAAAAGAATTGACACAACATAATGCATATTAGATACCTGAAAAAAACTTTGTAAGTTTTTCAATGATCACAGCACCAGCAGTAGTTAATGCAATCTATGTATTGCAAATCTGTGAACAAATATCCTTCAAAAAATCAAAATGCACGTAGAAAAATATCAAGTTGGAAATGTTGAGAAAGCATGGAGTTGTGATAAAAAATGTTGTCAAAAAAAAAAAAAAAGGCAAAAAGAAAAGCTATCAGACTGGTGGCTCTTATGGGCACATTCTTTACCAGAGATGGCAATCCTGCCCGCAGGTTCTGTTCAGCAATTGTACAGAATACACTTTATCACATAACCTCAGGATTGAGATTTCTCTAATTCAGGAATTGGCAAAATTTTTTTAAAAAGGAGACAAAATTACTTGTGCTTTTTAGAAACTTCCAATTATAAGTTTCTTAAGTGTTTCTAACAACTTGTTTATATGTAAGAATTGGCCTTTGAAAGCAACGCCTGCTCATCATGTGTGACACTGGTGTAGTTTCTTATAGCTCTGTCTTCGATGAGAATTAATTCTTTTGGATTACAAACTGGACATTCATTTTGGATTATCATTCAACATCTTTAGCAGTTCATAAATCAATCCCACCAAGCCTATCAAAGAAAAAAAAACATTGAAAAATCACAGTTGCCACCGTTCCCCTAAGTCAGTGCTGTGAAAGACTTTTTATCCATTAGAAATCTTACAGAAAAGTCAATTAGGCTTAGTAGAGAGTTCCCTGTAGTAAAAGCAGTACTAAAAGAAACAACACTCAATGTGGTTTTACTGTAACAGCACTTAAGACTGAGTAAAGAAAAGAAACTCCGTTTCATGACTATCTGTGGATTAGAATGTGGAAATTGCTGCATTAACTATTTTTCACGTGCTAAACATCAAGAGGGAAGTCCATATTTGTTTCTGTAATTTTGATTCAAAGACTACTGGAGTTAATGGAGGTTATTCTCCACTTACACATAATTGCCTGGTGGTCTGGATGAGGGAATTAGTCTGACAGATTTACTGATTTGTTTAAGTTTGGGAATGAAAATCCTGGTCCCATGCTATCAGAAAGAGGGGATTAACATGAAACCCTCACTTTTCATACCATTTCTCTGATTACCAAGCAACAGACTTCCTCCAGTTTCAAAAAGATCACATTTTGTAGTCAAAAAGAACGTTTCAAAAGAATTTCAATTAGCAAATATGTCCACTTGGTCCGAAGTGGATGAAAACAAATCCCCAAATCTCAGAAGTTGCTATGAAACAGAATTGTTGTCTGCTCTGCTATTACCCACAGAGGACTTCAGATCTGACCCATTATTCCTTTAATCTCTTTATGTCTCTCCCATGAGCAGTGGAAAAAAATGAAAATGTAAAGCCCTATGCATCAGTGACCTAGATCAGACTACTGAATTAGTAGCTAGAACAGTAAAATTTCACTGCTCAAGATCTCTTTCTCCCAACAAGCTGT